>NW_019416426.1:136527-298188 GCF_000390285.2 Anoplophora glabripennis | reverse complement strand
AAAAATTTTTTTTTAGTAGTTTTCTTTAAATAACTCAGCGGGATGACTTTGTACGAAAAAATGCTTAGGACATGATTTTGTTCGTAATAAAAATAGCTACAAAGTGGTGGAGGTCCGATTACGAAATTTGCAATAACAAAGCCGTGAGATTGAAAAAACGGTATAAAACGTCATTTTTTTAAAGTTGCTGTAAAAATGTCAATTATAAACAAAAAGTAATAAAACTTTCTAAAACTATAGTTCAATATACCATATTTCTCTATCGCACGGATTTCTATGAATTTCTTTATTAAGTTATTTAAAGAAAACTACTAAAAAAAATTTTTTTTTTTCAGAATTGAATTGTTAATAACTTTTTTCCTGATAAAATACTTTGTCAGCAAATTAGCCTGTTATTGTACTCATCATTTAAAGTAGGCCTGTGTAGTTATTTCTTCTGGGTTATCAAGGTTTGACACAGGCCGAACCTCTACCAACTGGACTATATTGCTAAAGACTTGTTTCTCTTCTGTGCAGACTGCAAACAACATAAATTGGCATTAGTTTCTCAATGTCTCTAATCTGCATAGTAGATAATTTACCTAGTCTCACGCTGTGTCTGTGAAATAATCCACTTCGTGAAAATGACGAAAATCCGTTGTGATTTCATTAAATCCAGTCTTTGTCGTTGCAGCCTGAAATAATAAATGTCTCTTCTCTTGTCAGAAATGTCTTGAATTAGATTTCCCCTGAGAATGCCTTTTTAATAACAGTGTTAATGATGAAGCTTTGTGTCCGAGATTAAAAAATTTAAACTTATTGTAATAGCAAAATCCACAAAGAAGGTGTCAACTTAAATTTACATTATATAGTATTATTGAATTGTAAAGGGTAGGCCAATTTAGGAATTTGGGGTAGGGTTTCTCGTACTTCTCGAGGAGATAGACAAAAAGTAGTAATTTGTCACAAAAAATAACCGGCGAGTTTTTGGGCTGTTTGGTTGAAAACTTCATATTATAATAATATATTAAAATCCAAGAGGTTTTCAAAAAATATATATTGGACAAAATTTTCTTCTTTAATGAGTTAAATCCCTAATTAAGAGTTTGGCAATTATTTCTAGAACACTCTCTATTCATTAAACAAAACTTTTTCAGTGTCGAATTTAAATAAGGCACTAGTATTGAGATCCAGCTACTATAAACGGAATCAGGAGCAGTTCAGCCCGCTCGACTACCAGATTTAGTACCACTTGACTTTTTCGAAAACCAATTTTAACTTCTGTATATTCTAACACAATTTTGTATCGAAACTTTCCTTAATAAAGCATCAGACGTCTTCGCCGTTGTCACGGTGGACGGCGACAATCAATATCGACTTTCAGTATTCTCCGATGAAGCCGTGCCTCTGTTTGGACCCGGTTTGCCGTGTCCGCCGGTGTTCAGCGATCCGTACCTCTTCAGGGAGTTCCTTTTAGTGAAGCTAATCAACGGCGAGAAGGCGACGTTCGAGACGCCGACCTTCGCCAGGAAACGGGAGAGGACGTTGGAGATGCTCATCAAGGACTTGTATTCGGAGCACATGACAGACGCTAGAATGGTTAGTAGACACTTTTTTATCCTTTTGATGAATTTCTAGTTAGTGGAATATATGTATAAAGGCATCTCTATGTTTCGGCGTTTATTGAGCTGTTTACAGTTCATAGTAAATGAACTGGTATCTTCAGGTAGTCAATAGTCAGGTAGTTTTGGTATTTCCTATTCTGTATAAATCTTTTTTCGAATAGTGTTAAATGATGTACAACTTGACCAAAATCATCTTTCTGCGAGACACCCAAATCAATAAATATTCATTCATAAATAATTATGTGGGCGGAAACGTGGCTTACGTTTCCGCCCAGTTTGAGCAACATTGCACGATTGGCACTGTTAGTTAAAAATCCTTTTATTTTAACGTCATCAATATTATTAATGATTCAGTCACAAGGAACAATGACAAACCGTAGAGTCTACGCTTGAAATATTGCAATCACAGTTTGGTTGAATAGAATGCCTGCAAAACTACACTACCACACCAATCACAAGTCGATGAGGCAGAATGTTGTGTTTTAAAGTAATTTTGGTATTATTGTTTTAATTATTTTTAATTTTACAAAAAAAAAAAAGGGAAACAAATTTACAGTTTTTGCCTTATAGATCAAACCCGGTTTTTCCTATGTATTTTGATGTTTTAAAAAAGATTTTCCGGGTTTTCCACAAATCTTCTTCAAATGCATGCGCGATTTTCAGCAAGTTTTCTGGCATTTTTTGGGTAACTTCATGCCACTCATCAAGACTTGTGTGATATGACGAGAATTCTGATTTTCTAAGTTTTTGACATAACAGATTGCGTATGAAAGGTTGAGTTACAGATTTCTAAGCTATCGGGTATCATCAATTGCCGATTTACTGCCAATATAGACTAGCAGATCAAGCATTCTGCAGTTGATGAAGGAACTCATTGTCTATGGGTTTTTCAAGTTTCTGATGAGTGATCTGATGTCGTTGCATAGATGATCTGTCTGTCAAATGTCAATAGACTGTCAAGTGATGGACCAGCGACTGTCAGTAGACTCTTAATAAATCCTAATAAAATCAATAAATAAATAGATTAAAAGAACCTGCCCATAGGTGAATCTTAGTCCATCTGGATGAATAATGACTGAATTGAAAATCAATCAACATTAATCTAGAGCTCAAGCCGTAAGGCCAGCGACAAGGCATTCACCATCTTGGGGAATAATCTATGTCATAGGCCTACGGAAATGATATCACTGAATAAAAAATTGATGGCGTTGGAAAATAGGAAAACAAGATGTTGACTGTCAAGTGAACCGGAAAGTAGAGATTCACAGACATCCAGTTCCTGAGTACCCTATCTATATTGACAGTCTATTGACAGTCAATCTACAATTGATGATACTTCATAGCTTGGAAAGCTGTACCTCAACTTTTCATACGCAATCTCTTATGTCGAAACCTTTAAAAATCAGAATTCTGTAAATTTCACCCAAGTCTTCAGTGGTACCTAAAAAATACCAGAAACAAAATTACTGGTCACGTGGCTCATAATTTATAAAGGCTCTGTAGTAGGTACCATCTGTGTAAAAATATGTGTGTCGCTTAAGGCTACGCAGTCACATTTTTAATAAAAACAAATCCTTAACGTAATTTTCCGAAAAATTGCTAGCGAGAAATATCACAGTGGACCATAAATCATCGCTGTTGATTTAACAAGTACAACTAGAAGCCTGCTAAATAAAAAAAAAATATTGAAACGAGTTTCCCCAAAAAATTTGGGTTTTTTCAAAGGAACTGCACTCTATGAGCGTAAGAAAAAAAATCAAGTGTTGTGTAGTTATTTTAGACGTTAGAGCAACATTAATTTTATTATTACAGTGTGAAAACTGTACCTACGTATAGAAAGTTTTTACATAATATTGCCATCAAGATTTCTGTATCCCTTCTAACTGTCTTTTCCCGCAGACCATGCTGAACCGCAGGGCCTTTTCCGACGTACTAGCCGAGACACCCAGGCACTCCCGCTTGAAAGAAGACTCCAGACAAATCGAATTCGTTCGTATAGGCCAGGCGCTAAAACTGGAGGCGATCGTGCGAGGCGACGCGCCAACGAGTCTGGCGTCTACAGGCAGCGCCGGCACCGTCTTCAAAAGGTCGCCCTGGGAGGCCAACTGCTTCTACCCCGTGTTCCCCTCCCAGACCATAGTCAGCGCGGATTCCTGGGGCGACAACAGGCTCATCGTGGGGACGGAGGAAGGGGTGTATGTCGTAGAAGGTATGGAGAAAAAGTATATGTTTTCTATTCAAGCTTAGTAATTTTTCTGTAGGTGTGGATCCAACTGCGCTCGTGAACAGTTTGGGACTGTTCAATAGATCACTCGAACGCGAACATTTTGATATGCACAAAAAATAATTTGTTTGTTTAATGTTATTAATTGACAGGAGTAGGTATTCCGCGTTTATCAGTAATAAATATGTCATTGTATCACACGGATCAAATTCGTGCTTGCGGTGCCCACATTGTACAAAACATTATCTAAACGCCAGAAAAGTTATTCAGGGAACTAACAAAGGTGTCTTTTTCAAAGCAGGCCAGAGGGCGCAAGCAGATTTAAACGTATAATGTCGAATATCAACATGATTTTCCAAAAAAATTATATTTTCCCATAAACATCATAACAGCGTACTAACTCTTCGCCAAATGTTTGCTGCTCGATACGCAGTTTTACGAGCGATATCGCACTCTGTTAGAGGTCTTTGGTTAGAGGTTTCATTGGAAGTGCTTTTTTTAATAGAGTTTTTTAATAACCAAGGTACCTAGTTACTTTTGAAAGAATTACATGCTTTAATACCTGTCTTTACCTAAGTACTCATCATGAGCTATCATCTGTTATATGTGTTAGGAGACTAATAATGTACTTGTTGGTATTTATTATTAAAACTTTGCAAAGGCGTACTGGTTGAAGTTCTATCCCATCCAGGGAGGTGTTTATTTACGGTTTATCTAGTACGAAAAGCCCGAGATACTAAGCCATACTGTATATTAAAAACAGAGAAAGAAATTGCTGGCGATATACTTTATGAGTACACGACAAATTTCACACTTTGTCCTCCTGACTATATACACTCACCGATCCAGGTGACAAAACCTGACTCGGCGGAACACAGCGTCTTGGCTGCATAATAACTGGAATGGATATTATATGATAGCATTAGTCTTTGTTCATTGTTGATACTTGTTAAGAGAATGACATTTTACAACTTGTTTCTGATGTTACAGTTGCTTCTACAATTCACGTTAGTTGTTTGTCTCCCATTTCCAATCAGTTCAGCCTATGACATCAGAAGTGGGATGATCGCCTCACAAAGTAAAATGTTTCATAAGCATTCAGCTAATTGCGAATAAATTTTTATGCACTGTTGCCAGTTCCCGGGGAATTTCCCATATTGTAAGGAATTTATAGATAAAATTGTAAAAAATGGGGAAAATGGAAAAATATCTGTCAATACGGGGAAAGTTTTTATATAATTATTTTTGCGACAGAATATCTAAGAGTCTTGATTATTTATTATTTGAATATGTATGACATTTTAATTTCAGGCCATATTTCTTGTTTATAAAGTTCTTATCTTCTTATCCATGTTCTGTTAATTCATGGTTATGTTTTGTGGTTAAAAAAAATGGATGATTATAATAATGCTGATAAATAACTGATAATGATGATCGGTAAATATATTATTAATAATAAAGAATTCAATGTTTCAAAAAAATTTAGAGAAGGAGAAAAATGTATTAAATAAATGTATAGAAAAAAAATAAGTGTTTCAACAGAAGATAAGATATTTTTTTCTTAAATTCTATTTTCATTGTCATCATATGTTTTTTTTTAATAAAGCACAAACAGAAAACCTGATTACCACTAAACTGTCATACAATTTATTGGTTATTTGACAATTATATAAATAAGTGACATAAACCTACTAGATAATATTGCATATTGTATCAATTACGAATGTAAGCATTAGGGCAACTCGAATGCAGT
This sequence comes from Anoplophora glabripennis, assembly GCF_000390285.2. Lineage (NCBI taxonomy): Eukaryota > Metazoa > Arthropoda > Insecta > Coleoptera > Cerambycidae > Anoplophora > Anoplophora glabripennis. Next base: position 292,607 of record NW_019416426.1, on the reverse strand, counting down.
AACTGCATCTGAACTGCATCATGTTGAACAGTGTTCTTTATAAATACTGCTATACAGAACTTCAAGTAAAAGTCAACGAAACTGTATTTAAAAATATATGGTGTTCAAAAATAATGGGATATCTCAAAAAATACTAATGTTGACGAAAAAGTGTATATGACAAAAAACGTTGAAAAAATACTTTACTTTTAGATAGTTATATTTTTAAAGTTCCTGTAATGAAAACATATTTTCTCGGCGTCCCGACGCCGGCGACGTCCATCCCAATGGCATTATTTCTACACAAAAATAAAATCACTCTGTATATTTAACAAATAGAACTCGCAGAACGTATATATCTTCATTTGTTTCCAAGTAATTAGCCCGCGGAGTTTTAGCTGAATCACCCGGTATATGTGGGCCCCATAAACAGTTTTTTTATTCAAGAAATAAAATGTGAAATTGTATTTATTATTTATTGTATAGATAATATACAGAATATAACTAAAACACTTAACCAAGTTTTAATAACTTAATAACTCAGTAATTTTATAGATTTTACTAATAATAAGTTTTCCTATACATATGTTTTCGATATATGTAGAGTATGTCCTTGGACTGAGTTTACAAGAGGACAAATTGTCTAGTAAGTGAAAGATACGAAAAAAAGGCATTCTTGATAAAAGTTTTTGCTTGTTTAGAAAATACGAATCATCATGATGAACTTCAATTTTGTTCTACAGGGTGGGTCAAAAACATAAAAATGTTATTTTGAATAAGAGTAAACATACCTTATTTTGCAAGATACGAAAAAAAGGCATTCTTGATAAAAGTTTTTGTTTGAAAAATGAATAAGAGTCACGTTATCAAAAATTTAATTAAGTATTCTCTAGCACATCTCTAACCAGAGTACCTAGAAATGCTCGATGTAATTTTTAACGATGAACTCGGAAATTTACCATTAAATTTTCGCCAAAAAATGTATTTTCAACAGGATGGTTGTTCATTCTGCTCGTGAGGTATCAGAGTGGTTTAACCATAGATTTGGTCTAAGATGGATTGGTAGAAATGGTTCAATTTTGTGGCCCCCAACGAGCTCTGACTAAACCATGGCTGATATGTTTCTATGGGGCAGTTTAAATCAAATTGTTTATGCTACTCCAGTACCAAATAATATTGAAATGCTAAAAGGTAGAATTACCCAGGCTGTCCGTTATATATCCCAGGAAATCAGAAATTCCTTCAGATATCTAAAGAAGCAATTAGAAAAATGTATTCAATATGGGGATGGCGTTTTTAAATTTGATATCTTCATCATATTGCTTTGTTTACTTTTTTTAGCTTAATTGGTGTAATTATGTTCGCATTATTTAAAAATTACACTTGAATAAAACGTATTTTAGTTTTGTACTTTGTATAAAAAATTAAATTTTTGATGACGTGATTCTTATTCATTTTTCAAGCAAAAACTTTGATCAAGAATTCCTTTTTCTCGTATCTTGCAAAATAAGGTATGTTTACCCTTACGCAAAATAACGTTTTTGTGTTTTTGACCCCCTCTATACAACAAAATTGAAGTTCGTCATGGTGATTTGCATTTTCTAAACAAGCAAAAACTTTTATCAAGAATCCTTTTTTTCGTATCTTTCACTTTTTGGTCCATTTGCCCTCTTGTAAACTCAATCCGCGTACAAAAAAATGGTGTAAAATTTTTCATTATCAAATTCCATTTTATTACGAAAATAATATACATTACTGCAGGTAGATAATTTCATAGCAATAACCTAAGGATCCGAGCAGTAATAAAAACCCAATTTTACGTTCCAGACGGTAGCTCCCACCGCATGATCTTCGACAAGAGCCTACAGGTGCGCCAGCTGAACGTAGTGGAGCCCCACGGAATTCTCCTGTTGCGCGGCGGTCATTCCAACAAGGAAGGCAAGATCTACGTGTTCAGATTGTCCCAGATCGAGTCCCTGGGCGATACCCGGTCCCGCCTGGACGTCAAGGACCACCGCATGGAGCGCACCAGAGGAACGAATCTCTACGCCATCTCCAGACCTGGTAAGAGACGTGAATAATGGATGAGGGTGGGAAACAGTATTAACGAAATTGGAAAAAGGGACCAATGAAGGTGAATTATGTATTAAGTGCGTTGTTTTGGGCTTGGGAATGTATGTAAATTTGTACTAGATTTGTGTGAATTTTACACCCGCATATATATCTTCAAGGATTTATGTACAGAAAACAGCCAGTTCCTTGTATTTATCTATACCATTTACTTATGCAACAGTGTTAAGTACCCATTTACAGAACAAATAATGCAATAACATTATTTAAAAGTACCAAGAATGTACCGCTATTTAACTTTAGCAAACAGAAAATATCTTGAACAATATTCAAAATTGATAAAATTTAAATGAGTGTTCCGAAATTAGGAGGAAATATTTCCACAGGGTATTCTACGTCGAAAAATATTACTTTTTCTTTATATAAACGTGGGTCCAAAAATTCTTCCTAAGGAAGTTATAGCCACTTACCTAAAGGGGCCACTCTGATTATGTGTTTTTTTAAATAACTCCGAAACAAATTGAGATAAATTTATGAAATGGTAACTAGCTTAACTCTTATATGTTCAGTCGGCTACTAAAACGAAATTTTCATCACATCCGTTCCAACACTGGGGGGAGGGAGATACAATTTACCATAACTTTTTTATGCTTTGACTTTTATGACTTTTTATTGAAAAGTATAAAATTTCAGAGCTTTTACTAAAAATAGATACTCTAGGTCAAGGGTCAGCAACTGGCGGACCGCGGTCCAGATCCGGACCGCGGAAAGTAAAATAATGGACTCCCAAAAATTTTTTGATAGTTTAAATTACTCAATAAAATTATTTAAAAAATAGTTTTCTATTGATAATAATACGTTTGAATGCCACCCTTATCATTTCTACTACAATTGCGTGATTGATTTGAGTTCTTAACGGTTAGTAGGTAGATTAAAGAGTAACCGCAAAAAAACCCATTTTTTCGCCCGTTTTTGCGTAGTGTGTAGCAAGAACGAGGAAGGTCGTCCAGAGGTCTCCGTGATCGTCATGAAAAATGTAGGTGAACATAATTCGATTTTTCCAATATTTGGCCGACTTACCCCTACTTAAGGGGTGGAAACCATCCCTAAAACAAGAAACGTGAGAAAATGGTCGATCAATTCTTGGTAAAAATTGACGGGAATTTGAATGACAAGGAAGAGATCAGGGATGTTCTTCCAAATATGCTCAAGGTGAAAAACATCCCCCGCGTGGGGGTAAAACCACCCCTATTGCCGAAAACCGGCGGCAAATGATGTTCCCTTCATGAATTTCCTTTTTTGTGCCACCCTTCCTTATAAATCCAAATGATATGAAATACATGCCCCCAATAATTCGTTCTTCTGTCGGATTCTGATCAGTTACCCCTATTGAAGGGGTGGAAACCACCCGTAAAACAAGAAAACAGAAAAAATGGTCACCAAAATCTGGGTAAAAATTGGCGGAATTCCACATGGCAAGGGTAACATCAAGAATGCCCTCCTAAAAATGCTCAAGGTGAAAAACACCCCCCGCGTGGGGGTAAAACCAACCCTATTGCCGATAGCAGACGGGGAATGATATCCACTTCATGAAGTACTTTGTTTCCCCCACTACCCGGCAAATGATACGAAAGACGGGCCCCATAATTCGATCTTTTGTTTTACCCCCACGCGGAGGATGGGTTTATCATGAGCATTTTTAGAATGACATTCCTGATTTTACCCTTGCCATGTGAAATTCCCCCAATTTTACCAAGAATTTATCGACTATTTTCTCATGTTTCTTGTTTTAGAGGTGGTTTCCACCCCTTAAGTAGGGGTAAGTCGGGCAAATATTGGAAAAATCGAATTATGTTCACCTAGATTTTTCATGACGATCAATTTAAGCCCACGGAGACCTCTGTACAACCTTCCCCGTTCTTGCTACACACTACGCAAAAACGGGTGGATTTTGTGGTCACTCTTTGTGGGTGCAAATTAAAATAAAAAATTAGTAAGGAATGCGAGTTTTTTTTGTGGACTTCGTTAAAAATTTTCAAAAGTATCCGGACCCCACCAAAAACTACTTGCAGACCCCTGCTCTAGGTCCATATTGGTAGAATGTTCCATTTGTATGTAAAGCCCGTTTGAAAATAATGTTACATGTGTTAATCACCGGGAATTGAAATTGTCAATATTTTCTATCGTAGCGAAAAACAAAAACGCGTTTGGCGTCATTTGCATTGACAGTTCAGTTATTTACTTTTTGCGAATTATTTTCACAGAAATGTAGTAATAAAAAAAAATAAATGGAAACCACACTATTAATAAAACTTATCTTTATCTCAATAGTAATTTTTTATAGCAAATGCTCAAAAAGATTTCAACTTTACTGAATACATTTTTAGCTCGACGTCGAATTGCCCGCGAAGACCTCAAAACTTCAAAATTGTTTTGTCTGACCATCTTACGAAATAGTTGTACATCTTTATGATCTCCACGTTAGAAAATTTCCGAAAATTACGAATTACAAAACCCAAATTTTTATTAACCTTGGGAATTATTTTAATTATATGAAACGGGAAATTCTACTCTAGGTCAAAATAAACCCCTGAATCGTTAATAAAATTAGGTTTATCAAGAAGTATATTATTTATAATATATTGATGATGAAAATTGATCTTTTTGCGAGAAAAAGTGAAAGCTTTGCATTTGTCAATATTCAGTGGCAACCCATTCATACCAAAGGTTAAGTCTATCAAGGTTTTCCTGTAGATTAACGCAATCCAGAAAATTGTTTTGAAATTGTTTATACTTAAATGATATAAAACACACCATTTTACTGTTCTATTTAACGTATTCTGAAGAAGATGAACACATTTAATACAGAAGAAAAAATGTTAAAGTCGCCTTGTGTGATATGGAAAGATGTAAATAGAAAAGAGAAGAGGATTTAAATTAGAACATAGACAGAAGTGATAACATAAAAAGTTCTGAAAAGTTTTATATATATATACATATCGGGTGTCCCGAAATTCATGCAATAAATTCATAAATTCTTAAGACAAATTTAGGGTACCCGTATTTTTTCTTTTTGCCAACTGGCCCCCTCTTTCTGAGTTACAGCCCCCTGAAATCTGCCCCTAAGAAGTCTTTTTTATATCTCAAAACCATGTTGTACGAGAATCACTAAATTTGGTACACATGAGTTTTATGACATGTGGAATCTCACAGTGCTACGCTTTTTCGCGAGAAAGCCCCTTAAGACACTTTTTCGTGAAACCAGAAAAATTTGGTCGCAAATTTGATTTTTCTTTAAATTATTAGTTAGCTAGAAAGTCATTGAATTTAGAAACTTTTTTGTCTCTTGGTATTTGTTTCGTGAAACGCAATGTTTTTGAGGAAAATGGCGATTCACGATCACGATTCGATCACATTTTGACATTTTTCTCGAAAATATTTCGTTTTACGAAAAAAAGTATAAAGAGACAAAAAGTTTCTAAATTTAATGGCTTTCTAGTGGACTGATAATTTTTAAGAAATTTAAACATACGACCAAATTTTTTTGACTCCACACAAGGGGGCCACGAAAAATTGCCTTAAGGGGGTTCCCCGCCAAAAAACGTAGCACCATCAGATTCCACATGTCATAAAATCCTTGTGAACCAAATTTAGTGATTCTTGTACAACAGAGATATAAAAAAAAAGATTATTCTTAGAGGCGGACTTCAGGGGGCTGTAACTCCGAAAGAGGGGACCACAATAAAAAATACGGGTTCCCTAAATTTGTCCTAAGAATCTGTGACCAAATTTTGTTGCATGAATTTCGGGACACCCTGTATATGCTTCGGCAAATATAGATTCAAAAGCTTTAGCAAGTTGTCACGGAACCCTAAGGCCTCAAATTTATGTAAAAGTATTAGTGTTACATTCGGTCAAAAGCTATCGAAAGGTCGGTATATATTACATCCACCTAACTGGATCAATTTATAGTAGTTAATTTAGTAGTTAAGCCATGCAGTTCACGTGATATAATAAATTTAAAGACGATAAACGCAAATTCGTAATGATATTTCAAATATGTTTATAAAATTACAGAGTAGTGTATTTATAAACTTTTACATCACGGATCACCATTTTTGATCTTTTTTCTAAATACTAGGAAAAATTCAGCAGTCTTTAGTAAGGAAATTAGATATTCCTTCTTTTTATTTTAATAATCGAAATAGTATTTTCTTATATCTTGACTATATCAACGGTATTTCCTTAGGAGGAGCTCGATTAAGAATGTGCGTTGCAGTTGGAAGAAAACTGCTGATGTTCCAGTGGAAACATTCTGCAGCTTGGACGGCCTGGTGTCCAGCTAGTGACACAGACACCATTGAAGGATTTACATTTCTTTGGGTAAGTATCATTACTTATTAGATCAAACTGAAACTACTTCAGTCACCATTTGACTCTGTATCAAACAAAAACCTAACTTACGAGAACCATTTTGAATAATTGACTGTGACTGTATTTTAAGGAACTAAATCTGAACGAATCTCCATCGATGTTGACGATACTCGACAGTGGCTGGAGTCCGCATTCTCCATCACAAGGCGACGTGTTAGTATGCGTTGGTTACAAGAACCACTGGGATATCGTGAACGGTCGCACCGGCTACTCACAGCATCTACACACAGTCGAGAGTACGAAGGCTCATCTTGTGACAGCCCTCGACCTCTACGAGGACCAGGAAATTCAGTTACTCTTGTGTTACAACCGTAAGTATTTAAATGTATTGATAGACATTGCAAGATCCAAGATGTGTGTATATTAAGTAAACTGTTGTGACTCATCTGACACCTCTTCTTTTTTTGTAATCCTGTTATATTTCTGTTGTATTTTCAACTAAGTTTGCTGCTATTTTTCATATGCATTTTTATAATTACATATTTTGTACAAATTCCGTTTTTTTTTCTTTCAGACACTTGCCATTTTCAGAAAATAAACGAAGAAAACTCATCGTCATCCAATTTTGACTTTCATTGGAACTCAGTGCCTACAGATATAGGTAAAACATTTTTAAATTGTTAAATTTTACAAGTTTGGAAATAACAATTTTATCATACCTAAATATCCATTTTTTAATTTGTTCAAACTATTTATACATTTATAGATTAGTTACATAATAAACAATTTCCAATGAGTGAATACTCTTTAAATTACTAATGGACAAATTTCCTACAACATTAATTTATATTTAATTCAATAGCTGGGCAAATAATAATAAAATAAAATAAAATCGGAAATTCGTTTAATTTGGAATAATCGAGGTGGATTACATGGATAATTATCGACCATTAATATTATCCTGTGTTTTTAATTGTCTCCTGAAAGGCATTAATTTTAACATAAATGTGAATATACGTTTCAGCAATTTCATACTTTAGAAAAGTTATTTATTTACTTGTTTGAACAAATCCATTTTTGCTTTGTGAATGTCTCTTTTCTGTTATTTCTTTCGAAGGCGTTCTTTAGATTAGGTTCCGTCATGTCAGCATTGGAATTTTAGACTAAATGGCAAATGGCTGAGAAACAAGTTGTGTTCTCAGTCGCACTGAATGACGTCACAACGCCTTCTTGATCACGTGACAAAGTTCTAAAAAAATTAAATTCTCATACAAGTTGGTGACTCCAAAGAAATGCAACTGAAATCCTACCAGGAATCCGAAAATAATTTTACCGGAATAGGCCCATTCAGTAAAATTTTTTTATTGCATATTTCAAAAGTTTACCCTTTAGTTAGTTAGTATGCCAAAAATAAATTTTTTGTTTCAACGAGAAATGTGTGAAACAAATTAATGAAAACAGAGCGCGGAAAAACGTTGAGCAACCATTGCCTGACGTCATAATAGAGCACTCCGCTCACGCTCGCTCTCTTCCCATTCTGTGTTAATACATACGATATGTGGATCGATTCGCAGTTTCGTTAATTATTGTTTTTATGTCTAAATGGGTCGAAACCGAGGATTGTACAAATATTGTATAGTTCCAGGCTGCAAAAGTACCTCAGGATCGACTCCGAATAAAATATTTATTTCATTACCGAAAAATGAAAAGTTTGTGTGATGTTATCCACGGTTTCCCCAGCCACGGTATGCAACTCAAAACCACCTTCGTTTTTCTTTGGATGCACGTCTAGGGGGTTGTAAAATATTATTATTTGAACATTTAGAGCACAATTCTCAACTTTATGCCGGAAATAAATTCTGCCCCATCTAAATGTTCGTGTTCACAAAAAATTCGAAATACGACGGCGACAGGGACCTATAAGCAGTTAAGAACCACTCTAGTTTTTCTTTGGTTTTCCATCTAGAGGGTTTTAAATATTATTATTTGAACATTTAGAGCAGAATTATAAAATTTATGCTGGAAAAAATTTCTGCCCCATCTAAACGTACCCGTTCACAAAAATTTCGAAATACGTCGGCGAGAGGGACCTATAAGCAACTCAGAACCACCCTCGTTTTTCTTTGGTTGCCCGTCTAAGAGGTTATAAATATTATTATTTAAACATTTAGAGCAGAATTTTCAAATTTATGTCGAAAAAATAAATTCTACCCCATCTAAACGTTCCCGTCCACAAAAATTTCGAAATACGTTGCGAGAGGCACCTATAAGCAATTTATTTAAATAATAATATTTTACAACCCCCTAGACGGACAACCAAAGAAAAACGAGGGTGGTTCTGAGTTGCTCGCACATACACGTCGTCGCATACATCCACAAGTACCGAGTCTAGTACGTTGGATACATTTGTACACAAAATGGAAGGCAAAAGAAAATGTAGAAAAGCCAACCATTTACTTCATTGAGAAAAATCCGAAAATGTATTTAGATATTCCAAGACATTCTATGTTTATAATAAATATGTTTTGTGAAAAACGTATTTCAACAAGACTTGATGTATATCTCTTATACACTCTCTATTTATACACTTAAAAATACAGGTGGCAAATATCTACACATCTCTCCGTCTGCTCGCGACTTGATCGCCGAGTGGCCGGTATTGTGACGTCATTAGCTGTTCTCTCGCAGCGTTGACCTTTTTAAGGATCTTACAAATTCAGAATTAAATATATCACTTATTATTAATCCTATTGACCTAATTTTTTTAAGATATAATTAGGTGGTTAAATACTATCAAAAAATGAAAGAAAAAGTTTAAAACTAATTATCACTGAATGGGCCTATTGAATTGCACCTTTATTTTCAGTTTGTGCTTTTCCCTACGTGATCGCCTTCACCTCGAATTCCATGGAAATCAGACTCATCGTGAACGGGAACCTCATCCACACCATGACGATGCCGAAGCTGCAACTAATCGCCTCCAAGAATGACATCTTCTTTGCCACGACGGCCCCTGAATTTTTCCCAAATAAGACAGACAGGCTCTTCGTCGACATTAGGCAGCAAGACCTGCAGAAGCATTCTCCACCATCTAGTCCAAATGGTAAGATAAACATACTCTTTTGAAGTGATACCAATATTAAACTATTACCTTTCTAAAACTGACGAGTCGAGTTAAACAATTAAAACCTTAAAAACGTTGTTAAACAAAATTTATGAAACAGTCAACCTCAAATTTTGGCAATATGTTGCCACGCGTTGTCGTGTTTCGAAATAATACAATTGCTCAGAGGTTAGCGCCATTTGGTTGTAATGGAAGGTTTGGTTTGGTTCTGAAGTAATAATTCAAAATTATCCCTTGTGCAACTCAAGAAATGGTAGGTAAGCATAACTTTTCTTGCTGAAATCTCTGTTCAAAATTTTTTAGATGTGATGCATTGCCAAAATTTTTTAGAGGTGATGCATTACTAGTCCTTTTAGGTTCCAGATGATGATGGTGCATCAAGGACTCATCACCAGCTATAATCTCTGTAAAATCTCTGTTTTGTTCTTCGCAAAACTTGTTCACATGCATCAATCTTCGTTATTTCAATTCTACCTTCTTCTCTTGTGTCATGGAAAAGTCATATTATCTCTACTGATATAAGATTCTTTCTATAGTGAGAAAGACTAAATGTGTAGTTAAAACGTTGGAAAATTTTACAAAAAATAAAGTTTTTGTTCTAAACCCACAATTACCCACAAAATGAACAATACTAAAGAAATATTGAAGAAGTAATACTACTTTCAAGATCCAAAAGAAATCTGCCATCTTTTTTACATTCCATGGTCTTTGATATGTACGACCTCTTTTTCTATATCTTGATGGAAACTTTAGCTCTACCCTTTGCTGTTAACTCCTAAAGTTTTTAGAAATTGATATGGAAATGCAGAAAGTTCATCAAGCACCCAATTCTACTGAAGTTTTCAACCATTTCAGAAACTAGCTTTTTGTAGTCTCTACTATCGTGGTTCTCTAAGAAATTTTCAAGAGCTTCCTGAAAGTTTAGCCGACTTATCTTCTGTTTTTCAATAATTGTTGGATTAAAGAATTGGCTTTTCAACATTTTTCTAATTTACGGCCCGTTAGAAGCATCTTCCTTCAATTTTGAAACTGTTTTCCTGAAACAATTTTTGGATTTGGACATAGAAAAAAATATATGAAATATAAACTGTTTGAATTCACTAATGTCATATATGATTCATCGTTATAGAAAAGCGATGGATGAATCGCCCAGGAGTACCATTGTTAAAGTTTTTGTGTCCATGTTAGTCTAATCCACTGAACCAAGAGAAATTAAAACTAAATTCGAGACAAATAAAAGAAGAATACATTTCAACAAGGTTTTCAGTAATTGCTATATTTCTAACTCAAAATAATATGGAATATAAAAAAAATTCGATGTAAGAAATAACCAAGACCTTATTAGTGAAAATTTACTTTAGGCCTCAAGATTTATTATCAAAATATAACCACTTTAGTTTTCACCAACCACCACTACTGTTATTTATGAAGAAATGAGGAAATGATATATATCCGAATTTCCTTTAACTAAATTATAGCTAAAACAAAATTCCGCATTTGCAGCTTGTGGTATACTAATTGCCAGGATTCATGCGACGAAAACTAACTGGTCCGTTTTCCATTTCCGAATACTAAACCAAACTACAATAGAGTTAACGCTTCGCGGAGCTGCTCCGTCTGTTAAATCAATTTTCTGTATCCTGGACGAGCGTGTAATTGGTACCTATCGCATTAAATGGATATGAGCGTGCATGCATTATTTCGACGTACATGAATATTTGTTCTAGTAATATTCAGCAGAATCGTTTGCAGGTCGAAATAACAGGGCCTGCTTTCATCCGAACTATAACTAAGAATAGAAATTATATTCCCGTTTCGTCTAACAAAGTACCACAGTATTTGTGTAGATGTCGGTACACAAACTACTACGTTTTTAATAAAAAAAAATGTACTGGCATTTGATTCGGAATATGAGAGAATTTTTATTATTACGAAGACGAACTGATCACCCTATGCACGTATATAAGCATATGACCGCTTTAAAAGCAGACAGTGCATTTTATATTTTATAATCCATATTAGAATTAGGTATACCAAATGTCCAACAAATTCGCAAATTTTCGTAAAAATATTTTAAATAATTCTATTCCTAGACTAAATAAATGAACAAAATATCAATAAAACTGAGTTTGTTATTAAAAGACAATGAAAGATACAAAATGGTAGATATTTATACATTAATTACTTATAAAAAAATTTATTATCACTATTTTTGCCCGACACCGTGAAAAATTTGATTTTGTTTGCAATGTTTTAAAAACATACGGTGGAGTAAAAACACGTCCATTTTCTGCTCTTTGTAATACAAAATGTAAGCAACCCCAAATGCTCGATTTTTAATCTTAATAAATAATATAACAAACAAATATAATGTGTACAAAGATATCAAAATAGTGATATTTCTATACATTATACATAGCAAACTGATCCAAAAATATTCATACTAGCAAGATGTATAGAAGAAGTTTCCTATGATTTTTATACGAAAATAATAGGCAATGACTCATTTTCAATATGTTGATCTTTGCGACAGGTACAGTAAATACGATTCCATAGGCGTATCTTTTATAGAGGGTTCTAAAAATTGTTATACAGGGTGGTCCCGAGATAATGGGCCAAAATTCATGGGTGGATTCCCTAAGTAAAAATATTACGATTTAGCCGAACTTACCTTAGTCCAAAAGTTGATAGTTAAAGAGATACAAGGTGTTAAATGTAAAATATTATTTCAGTTTTTTTTTAATTTATAAAAATATTATCTTTACAAAATTTTGGAGATTGGAGTTCTTTGTGTAGAGGAATTGAAATCTGTTCACATTTTGGTTAAAGTTCATAAAGGGCGCTAGCTGCAGTAGATTGAATACGTTAAAAACGACATAACTTTTTTGTACTTTAAGGTATCTCATCTTTGGTAACAAATTCTTATTTTTCAACTTTTTTTGCACAAAAAAGGTATACTTTATTAAAGTAGCTATCTCGCACCGTTTTCGAGATATTTGGCTTTGAAACTTACAGTGCTGTTGCATTAAATTACAATTAAGTACCTACAGGTATTATTAATTTAGCGATAAAGTTTCTTAAGTAAGATTTGGACGAAAATTAAATAATTGACGTTTTCTACCTGTCTTATTGCTGTCATTTGTATGCTAATTTCTATTAAGTATTATTCGTATCTGATTAAAATTACATCTTAGCTTACAAATTAAAATGTATACTCGTATACATAAATGTGGGATAGAATGCCGAGATTTTCGTTTTTGGAGTTACATGAAATCAGTTGTTTATGGAGAAACTATAAACACTTGAGAAGAACTTTAGTAGCAGGATTTAAATGCTGCAAAGTCAAATAAGACAATCTTTTAATAAACGTGTTGATAAATGTATTGAAGTTAGAGGTGGACATTTTGAGCAATTGTTGTCAAAAAGGCATATGTTTTACTAATGTTTACTATTTTACTGTTTATTATAATTTTTAATTCTAAATAAATACTTGTTTTTGACATTTCTAAATTATTTTAATTATTTCAACTATTAGCATTGGAAGTTTCAAAGCCAAATGTCTCGGAAACGGTGCGAGATAGCTACTTTCATAAAGTCTACCTTTTTTGTGTAAAAAAAGTTGGAAAATAAGAATTTGATACCAAAGATGAGATACCTTTAAGTACAAAAAGTTATGTCGTTTCCAACACCTTCAATGTACGGCAGCTGGCGCCCTCTATGAACTATAACCAAAATGTGAACAAATTTCAATTCCTCTATCCAAAGAACCCCAAACCCCAAAATTTTGTGTAGATATTTGCATTTATTAAGAAATAAATGGAAATAAACTAAAATAATATTTTACATTTAACACCCTGTATCTCTTTAACTATCAACTTTTGGACTAAGGTAAGTTCGGCTAAATCGCAATATTTTTGTTTCGGGAATTTACCCATGAATTTTGGCCCATTACCTCGGGACCACCCTGTATATGGAAGAAACTGATATGTCGATTTTGGTAAAACTATATCTTTACAAATTTACACTCATCTTAATATATACCTGTATCCAACAAGTAGGTAGGTACTTTTCTTATGTATTGCTACTACAAATAAGTATGTATTCAGCAATTGCCCTTTTAGATAGTCATTGTCACTAACACTATCGCTGCTGACTGACAGCTATTATATCTAATTTCAATACTCTTGAGGTCCACATTCGTTGTTTTTTTATACGTTCATAATATACAGGGTGTAAGAAGTTTGACTGCCATTACTTCAGCATGAGATAGAGTAATCATAAATAAACAAAAAAGTTGTATATTACAGGGGCGTAACATTAACAGTTTTCGAATTATAGCGAGTATTAATATTGGAAGTAGAAGCGTATAACTTAATGTTACACACCTGATGCTACACCACGTGCGCACGCGGCATACTTATCCTAGACTAGAATAACAAAAATGTAAACAACTATTATTGTNTTACAGGGGCGTAACATTAACAGTTTTCGAATTATAGCGAGTATTAATATTGGAAGTAGAAGCGTATAACTTAATGTTACACACCTGATGCTACACCACGTGCGCACGCGGCATACTTATCCTAGACTAGAATAACAAAAATGTAAACAACTATTATTGTGAAACATTTGGTAAATTTCAAGACAACTGTTTTCCAGTTTTTAAATAAATAAAATAAAATGTATCGATTTTATAGTACGAAGATAGTGTTGTGCTTAAATTTTAGCTCGAATTTTAGTAATTATGAATCTCTTAAAATAGGAACTTAACTTTTAATCAAATTATGTAATTACAGTACCTACTCACGTAGGTACGTCAGGTACGTAAGATTTACGTCGTCCATATAATCATACGTATCAAAAATAATTTAGGTACTTACAAAGAGCAAAATTCAGTAATTTTTAAACGCACAAAAACAAAACAAACTGCAACATATACTCAAAATGTCCACCACCATTTTCGATGCACGCACGACACCTTCGAATCCAATTTTCGCCCTCACTGGAAAATTATCATGTATGTTAAACATTTTAAAAAAGCAAGGAGAAACATCTCAGAAAAAGGAAATAGTGGTACGCAAAAAACACTCCATCACGGTCAAATTCCAGATACCAACTGAATTGGGTATTGCTGGTCGTTGGACTGCTTAGTACCTCGAGTTACAAGTTGGAGATTTTGATAAGTTTTTCTCGGAAATGGTTGAGTTTAGGACCCACGCACAGTGGTCGGAATTCCGAAAAAGCTGGACAAAAGTCGAAATTTCAAAGTCGTTGGTTTGCGTTAATACTTCAGAGTATTCTAGAGAAGGAGTCACTGCGTAGTTCTTTAAAGTGACAGAGAGCTGTCCCATGTGTATAGACCACAGCAACTATCGGAAGTATGCTGCGACACATTAGCATATTTCACTTGCCACTGACCCCTCGAAAAGCGGTGAATTGAAAATACGTGCAAATTTTTACTAGAGTACGAATCGTTGTGTGCAATAGAGAGGGTGTTTCTAGAGTTAAGTAAAATACATTTGCTCATTTAGTACCTCATTTTCGAAAGTTGCATGTTTTTATTGCTTTAACAAAAACGTCTTGCAATTTCCATCGATTTCAAATCACATCAATCGTAAATTATCGAAATAGTTGTGATCCCAAGAGATCCTGCACTATTAAAAGTTGGAAAATGCGGACAGGAGTGTCAATTTCATATATCAAAAGAGAAAACCAACGGATTTTTCCGGATTGGTCATTTTTTGTGCCTCCGTGTACGACCGATTTACTATTGTAAGAGGCCTTAGTTATACAATAGCTAGCGTTTTAGTGTATCTTCGCGTTCCAAACGAGCGTTTCTAATTCAAATTGTTTTTTTTATGAACATGCACCTTTTTCGTGTGCCATTTATCATATTTTTACAAGCTTTTATTTAACTTGCCTTGTTAGTATAGGTCACATTTTGCAACTGAATTTTAAAACAATTTCCCCAACCGATTGAGCTGAAATTTTGCGTACACGTTTAGTTTGGATGACAATGCATGTTTAGCTAAGTGACGTCATTCTAAATCCAATATGGCGGACTCCCAAAAATGGCGGACCAGTTATTTTTTATGCACCCCCATGATATGGGTATCAAATGAAAGGGTTTGCTGAGAAGAGTACGAAAACAAAATGAAGAAAATTATAGATGAACTTATTATCTATGATATTTTAATTCATAATTTATCATTTTCGACAGGATCAGGCACCAGTAAAATTACGTGAATGAAAAAATAAATTTTTGATTTTTGAAAGGAAAATTCCAAGAGAATTTAGAAACGCAAATCATCATTTTAGATCAACCTTTTTTAAAAAGGTGCAAGATATATGAAAATGAGAAAAGCTTTTCAACCGAAGCTGTAGTGATAATATTTTCATGCTCTGATGTTTGTTTATTTTAATGTATTCTATCGTATGTTAAAATTAAGGCAGTCAAACTTCTAACACCTTGTATTTATTCCATGTCTCCAGAGTTACCTAAAAAAGTACTATTACATCTCTTAAAATAAAAGTTGTTATTTCAAGTCACATAAGTTTTTATTCAATCACATTAGTTGAATATGGTTAAGCTTACAGTGATATGACAGCAGTCTAAATAGTGTGAGTTTTAGCTATTTCATCAGTAGATGTATGTATAGTAATACATTTATGTTTTTGGCCTTTTCTTTTTATGCAATTTCTAATAACTGAACTTTGAACAACGTTTACGCTTTATATTCAATGTTTTCCAATGAACCATTTCTTCTTTTATTTTCTCCATGCAGATGTTGGCAAGTTTTTCTATTCGTCCTTTATGGTAAGGCGTATTGTCAATGTCAATCACCGTACCAAGTTCGATGTGAGGTAAAATAGATGCAAACTATTTTTCAAATATCTCATTGTCTATTTATAATCATGGAAATGCCTAGTTTGTCGCGAATCAATCACATGTAAACCGTTATACAATTTTGAAAATAAAATTCTTTACGTAGGTATCGCATATTTAACTTCAATTTTTGTCGTACCACGTGGTTTACTTTTTTGTTTTTCTATACGTTCACCACTCTTTAAAGCACGAACAACACTTGTGACAGACATTATTGTTAAAGAACTGCATTCTTATGACATTACTCACCGATATATTTGCATTCAGTGCTGAAATTCGTGATTGTTAAATTAAATGCGATCGTTTACAACTTCCCTGATTATCAGATTGACCACTAGCATCCACATACGACTCCATTTTTAACAACATTTATTAAAATAACTGAAATATGAAATAATAACATACATTTCCCACTTGTACGCTTATGACACGCATTGACATGCGTAGAAAGCTAAGACAGGGAGGAATTTCAAGAATTAAAATCACACAGTCTCAGATGTTTCTCTTTTTCTACAGGACAGACAAAATTATTTTGTAACCTGAGGGGTTATTTCTTTAATTATCTATCTACTGTTATGACCAATATCGTAACGAGTCTGGATTTCAAAAGAGTTTACTATTTAATTCTCGAAAGGGAGTTTATAATTATCATTACCTTTTAATTAACACGTGGGAACTTAGAAATGTTGTATGTTCAGTGAATGAATTTCAAGCACTTACCATCCATTGCTTACGTCGAATGTAATCCAGTGACTGGTTGTACAGGATGACACTAAAGTTGAGAGAAACAAAAGGAAACACCAAAACTTCAGGAAGGGTTTTAATAACAATAAACAAAACAAACACACAAAATAACGACACAACGGCTCGAACAACATTATTAATTTATCGCGACAGCGTACCGAGATACAGGGAATGTGAGATTCATAGCAAAATTTGGAAAAACTGTATCCATTATTAAATTTAATTAAGTAGCCCGAGACTCCAAAACTAAGTCGACTGCTCAATGTGGAACCTAAGGAAGAACTGACTTTTTCTCGTAGATCTTTCCTGAATTCGACACTTCGCTTCGACACGCCCATTTCTAGGGTCCAGACGTTTCTGTTCTTATCTTACTGGCGGGAACCCTGGATATCGGGACGCTTGGGCATAACTATGTCATGTTAATAGTTATCTAAATAATTTTGAGAATAACTTACAAATAACACTAGCCTTCTTCTAGTGACTCCGTGTAGCGGTACGGGACGCATTAGTCGATCTAATTTAATATATCCTTATAGCTTGGAAAATCCGCCAAAAAAACAGCTATTTCATTTATTACTTTCTTTTCCTCACAACATTCTAACAACTTATTCTTGGAATTCCTACGTTCTTTGGAATCCATTTCGCGCGTCATTTGAAATATCGATTCTTCTCTTTATACCTGCTCAACGCATGGCCCCGACTCTAAGTGAACTTGTTCAGAAAATATTGCTAAATTTCGTGAAGCCTTCCCCGAAGGACGGTCTTGGCGACGTTAAGCCTACTTGAAGACCATTAACTTGCCGATAAATTAGTGCTGACTGAAATATCTTACTTTTTGGCCCATCCGTTCCGAGAACCTACAAATAAATTACTACGCGTCCCGGCTTTTGTTACAATTTTATCCGATTAAGATAGTAATAATAAAAATTATTGTTTGATTTATTTATGGCTCTATTGCGTACTGGTTTGGCAGTGGAGTATAGAACAAATTTGTTGGAAATCCGTAGCAGGATATCTATCTAGCGACTTTCTTACGTAGTAGACGAGGCTTTAACCTCTAATTTTTCTTCCAGCATCTCCAGAACTTAGACCTCTACGCATCTACCGCATCCCCATCCACGCGCTGAGCCGCAACGTGAACCAGGACCACAGCTGCGTGACCAGCGGCTCCCCACCTACTTGGAAGTCGGCGGAAGCCAAATTGGCAGTGCCCGAACAGCCACGAGTGTCCAGGAGCGCCACCAGCTCCCCTGTGCCGCCCAAAGTCAAGCAGCTGCAGGGGACTGTTAAGTGATGATCGAGGAACTCTTCCTTTCTGCTATCGTAGTTAATCGCGTCTCGCAGGGTTGGTGGGAAGGAAATCATCGGATTGCGTGGAAGGAAAATTGATTGAATTTTAACGGTTTGGGTTTGGGTGTCGGTTTCTGAAATGAGACGGTAAAATCAAAATATTGTTCCAAGTTGTGTGTTTGGAGTATTACTTACTACAAAATATTTCTTCCTTGTACTGAGGCATGTACTGAGATAATTATTTCTTCTAAATTGATTAGTTAAGAGCTATCGCTGCAGATCTAGTCGACTGAGTTAATAATATAGAGTGTAACAGCGAACTTGCGATACATTTTAAGGGAATTTCCTCAGCCAAATCAACTAAAAGAACATGAGTAACTATTTTTTTCTAAAACGATTACTAAATGCTCTATGACCATTCAAAAATTGAATATGAAACGCAGTTTTTGGTAATTTATTCAAGAATTATAGAATTCATATTTGGTACAGTCCAAGTCTTTCCTAGTAGTGGCGTTGAAACCCAACCCAATAGGTTTAACCCAACTAGAGATCAACCAGAATATAGACACATAATAAAATTTGATTAATACCTTCCTCTAAAATACAAAAACATAATACACAAAACATATACACATATGCTTACTATTACCTAAGAAGTATCTATACATGCGTGTTTAGAGTTAAATAAATAAAAGAGTATTGGATATTACAATTATATGCTTTGAAAAATTAATTATCAAAATGCGGATTGAACTCATTGTTTAAGATGTTCCCAATATCACATTTTGCCTTAACCATATAATAAATACAGTAAGTAAGTAAGTAAGTAAGTAAATTACAAATTTCTTTACACCAAAATGTATTTTGAGTTTCAAACCAAGTCCATTTTATAGAAAATCTGCGTTAAAATGGGGAAAAGTCTGTTATTTGTCCATTAATTCATATTTAGGCAAACTGTGTAATAAAATCTATAAAAATGTATTGCTGGTTGCCTATTTGCTATAGAGCCCTTTTAAGAGAGGATTATATTCAATTCCTTTCCGGATATGCACCAATGGGTCTGAATGACAAAAATTATTTGGGACTTGTTCAATTCTTCACGTATTAATAGTATATAAAGGTGACTAGATTACACAGGTACATGTACTAATTTAGATCACATATACACAATTTTGTATATAGATTCCTAATATTTTACGGTAAACACCAAAGTCGTTGAAAATAGGTAATTATTCTGTATACGGTAAGGGTAAGCATATTTGTACAAAACCAAATTTAAATACGAAGTTAAAATTAGGGTTCTGATTATTTCATAGTTTAATTTTTATTTACTCATAAAAACCAGTTACTATTTTATATACGAGAATCCGACACAATGTCTTACAATTAATTATAGTTAGATACCTGCAATATGCGGCTTTAGAATACGTTCTTAAAAAAATGGTAATTGCCTTTTTATTTGTTTTAATAAAAGGAATTAGCCCTAAAAATGTATCGCAATGTCGCTATTACACTCTCTAAATGCATGATCAATGAAAAAAAAATTATTTGTCTAAGAATATAGTATACATAACCTTCGCTGATTCTAATCTCCAAATAAAATAAAAATGTAAATAAGTCATATGAAACAGGTTAAAGATTATCTACATATTTGGACAGCACTAGGGTTTCTGATTTCTCGGCCTACTTTTTTTCTCGGGTCTAGAGAATTCTCGACTAGGAATTCCCGGGAATTCTCGAGAAATTTCTAAAACTTAAAAAAGTCATAATTTTGGTATTGCAATGCGAAATATAAACATGCCATTATATTTAACAATCATCATTAACATTTATTATTTATTCAGTATTTTTATTAATTACTTATGTTGCTACTTCTACTAACAAAACTAAATTAAACTTTGAGTTTCTTCTTAAAAACCTTTAACTTGTTTTTTTATTAAACACTTTCAATATACTTATGTTTATTTCAATGTTTTTGAATCGTAGTTTTCTTCCAATAATAATTATTAATAATCATTAATCATGCAGTCTTTTAATTAAATAAATAGTAAATAAGGAATTTAACCGAAGAAATCTTAAAAAAAAAAAAGCTTTAATTTAAAGATACAGAAGCGTTCTTCCTATTAATTTATCACTTCAACATTAGGTATCTGCTTATAATAAAATTTCTACACAGACTTATAACTAGGTACAGGGTGATTCACTATATTTTGACCCCCCTTTAACTTTTTTGTTTTAAGAGTTATAAAAAAATGTGAAATACAAAAGTTGCACGATTTTTTATGAAATTTTCGAATATGATAGTAGAAAAACAAATGAAGTTCAAACAAAATGGCCGCGGATGTTAACTTTGTTAATTTAAATGGAACACCCTGTATATTTTTACACATTTGGATAGAACGTTCCCTGTCGAGCACAGTCATATATGGTTTGTTGGGTCCATCTCTAACAATAAGCGAGATAATATTAAAAAACGAAAAGAACGTTTTTTATTAAGAAAATAAAATATTTTGTAATTGTTGGACGTTTTTCGGGCATTTCTGCCTTTTTTCCAATTACGTAAGGATTTAGATTTATTTGCAATATATTTTGACATATCGAACATTGATATAGTCCAAAATGGGTATAAGTATTTTAACTAAATCGCACTAATTAGTCCGTGAGGGGCTTATTTACTCATGGACAATGTTATATGGTAGGCCGTGACAGTGACAGGTAATATTATGACAACATTGTTATTGTTTGACAGTTTGTATTATTATTTATTTAAAATGGGTTACACAGAAGTAGAAAATTTAAATATTATAGGAATTAAGATAGAGTAGTTAAGATATTCTCCATAGTTTATTTTAATTCCTAATAATATTTCAATTTTCTACTTCTGTGTAACCCATTTTAATTAAATACTAATACAAACTGTCAAACAATAACAATGTTATCATGACATTACTACCTGTCACTGTCACGACCTACCATATATATATATATAAGATTGTCCATGAGTAATTGGCCTCACACCGTCTAATTAGTGAGATTTACTTAAAATACCTACAACTAAATCTAAATCCTTACGTAATTGGAAAAATGGCAGAAATGCCTGAAAGAGGTCTAACAATTACAAGATGTCTTATTTTCTTAATAAACAAAACATCATTTCGTTTTTTAATATTATCTCGCCTATTATTAGAGATGGACCCAACAAACCCTATATAACTATGCTCGACAAGGAACGTTTTATCCAAATATGTAAAAATATACAGGGTGTTCCATTTAAATTAACAAAGTTAACATCCGCGGCCATTTTGTTTGAACTTCATTTGTTTTTCTACTGTCATTTTCAAAATATAGTGAATCACCCTGTACATTAAAAAATAAGAATCATCAAAGTAAACTAAAGCCTTAAAAACTTAAAACTTAATAGTTATTTGTCGAGAAACGAGTTGAACGCATGAACGAAACGAACTCCAGTCAAGAACTTAAGACGCGCGTGATTTTTAAATTTCTCGATTTCTCGACACTTTTTTCTCGAGTAAGGCCAGATTTCCCGGGAATTCTCGCTTCGAGAAGTCTCGACCAGAAACCCTAGACAGCACTAAAAAAATTGTTTGGGAAAATTACAGCTGTAGATGACAAGAAGATTTTTACTATCTATTTTTAGTCATCATGTACATCTTTATTACCAAAAATTATTATTGGAATGAGATAATAATAATGAAAATGTGTTACAAAATGTACAGTGTATGAATAGCAATACAATTTTCTAATATCGTTTAATGTTTTCCTTAATTGTATCAAAATTTCTATTGAGAAAGTATGTTTTAATGTTAAAACCATTTAATATATTTTATTATTCCTATTCAAGTCCGTATGAGATTTTTTAGAAAATGAGATGAGTAAAATGATTTGTTAAAATAAAAAAAATTAATAATTCTTTATTTCAAGACTGACAAGTATAAGATATGTCTTGAATCAAGTGATTTGATCAACACCTTTTGACTACTGTTTACGTGATATGAATTCACATAGTGTATCCCACGATTATGTCATGCAGAGGAAATACTGTTATTATTTGTAAATTTAGGAGAAACAGTGTATAATTTTTTGAAAAAATTAACCCTATCACAGCACTCTAACCTTCCGAAATATCAATAAAAAATATTGTTAGTAATAGGCTGTAAATATGACATTTCAATTGTTTTGAAAAAAAAATTATTACCTTATTTCATATCATTTAGATGGCTTGAGCACACGTATATTCTCTTAATTGTCACACTGTTTAACAAAAAGTAATTCATTCCATTGAATTCAGATCAGGACTTCTAAGAGGCCATAAAACTTTACACTGCAAATGATATTGTTTTCTAAATAGTTCTTACAGGGGTTATGATACCAAGAAGAATTTAAAAATTCATAATAATTTAACAGTACATTCACAATTTAATATCAGAACAGTAAAATGCAGTAAATTTTTATGAGCTCTCAGATGTACCGATCCGAATCCAATGGATTTCAATAAATTATAATTTGTTAGTCAGTTTCTGCCGAGGGGCGATCCGCTAAGGAAAAAACGTACGAAGATTACAAAATTTCTGAAATCTCTTGTAATGTATCTGCAGATTTCAATATCGATTAAAAAAAATTACAAATTTCATATAAATAATCAAGATTACAATATCTTTCAACCGATTACAAAACATTCCAGGAGATTTCAGAGTTATTTTAGTAGATTTCAATGATTATTTAAGATTTCAATAGGATTATTCGAAATTAAAAGATTTCAAAATTTCTTAATAATATTTCAAGGAATACGGGAAGATTACAATAAGTTTTGAATGTCCATTTGAACAAAAATAATTGAATTAACTTCAACTGTCATTCATTTCATTCATTAACAGTAGTGCTTTGATTAAGAATTTCCAGTATCATTTTTACGCAAAAATTGTAACATTCTGATTAAGTTTTTGTTCGAATGAACGTTAAAAACTTTTTGTCATGACAAAAATGATAACGCCATTTTGAAAGTAGGTAAGTATATATTTTTATTGAAAGATAAAAATATAATAATCCAATAAACTAATAAAAATAAAAAAATAGAAGTAACATAAAATAAACATTTTCCCAAAAAATAAATAATAAGAAATATTTTAAGCTTTTATTAACACTTGTATTTAATACTTTACCTGTATACAGTGTATTTAAAAAAGACGCGGCAATATTTAAGGGGGCGATTGCCCAGATCATTTTATAAAAAAAAGTTCCTATAAACATACGTCCGCAAACGCTTCGTTACCGATCTACAGAATGTTGAAATTTCATTAAAAAAACAGTAAAAATTAAATTTCTCCAAAACCTCTTGATATTATAATGAAATTTTAGGCCTGTCAATAGCTATGGCAGACGCGTACTTTGCAATACAAAACGATTTTTTAGTCTTACCAGTGACTAGCTATTTTTAATGAAAAAAATAGGACCCCGCTGGTTTTTCTAAAAATATAATTTTTTAATTCCTTGTTCAATTATGAAGAAGAAAGCTTTCCTCAGATTATACGCACCGTACGTCACACCGTTATTGAGTAAAAAAATAAAAAACATTTTATTGCGCACCTAAACCCAATGTTGTTTTAATTGAGAAATTTAAATTATTGAACAAAGAAATTCAAATTATCAAATTTGATTGATTTTTGAAATGTGGTACATACTGTTGTTTGTAGTAGGTAATAATAAGGGGCTGCGTTTTAGAGAAATTTAATTTTTACTGTTTTTTAATGAAATTTCACATTCTGTAGATCGGTAACGAAGCGTTTGCGGACCTATGTTTATAGGACTTTTTTTATAAACTGACCTGAGCAATCACTCCCTTAAATATTGCCGCGTCTTTTTTAAACACACTGTATACAAGTAAAGTATTAAATGCAAGTATTAATAAAAGCTTAATATATTTTTTATTTATTAGTTTTTGGGAAAATACTTACCTACTTTCAAAATAGCATTATCATTTTTGTCATGACAAAATGTTTTTAACGTTCATTCGAACAAAAAACTTAATCAGAATGTTACAATTTTTGCCCAAAAAATGCCTGATACTGGAAATTCTTAATCAAAGTACTACTGTTAATGAATGAAATGAATGACATTTGAAGTTAATTCAATTATTTTTGTTCAAATGGACATTCAAAACTTATTGTAATCTTCCCGTATTCCTTGAAACCTTATTAAGAAATTTTGAAATATTCTTTTAATTTCTAATAATCCTATTGAAATCTTAAGTAATCATTGAAATCTACTAAAATAACTCTGAAATCTCCTGAAATGTGTTGTAATCTTGATTATTTATATGAAATTTGTAATATTTTTTGAATTGATATTGAAATCTGCAGATACATTACAAGAGATTTCAGAAATTTTGTAATCTTCGTCTGTTTTTTCCTTGGCGGATTGCCCTTCGGAACACACCAATCGCACCATATAGGTTTCTGTCGAGGTTTCTGTGGCATTCTTTGGAAAATGAGGTAGGGGGGGGGGCGTTGTATAACGACTACATCGACGAAATTCATTAGCTGATTACATAGATTACAGCGAGGATTACAGATAAGATTACGTAGATTACAGACAGATTACATAGATTACAGATAAGATTACGTAGATTACATAAAGATTCCAGGGCAAACGTACGAAGATTACATCAGCGGATCGCCCCTCGGTTTCTGCTTTAGTTACGGGAATTATAAGTATGTCTAAAACATCTTTCTGAGGTAATTATTTTGTTTTCAAAACAATTAGGTATTGAGACTTCACATTTTTTTGCACCCTGTATATAAAATTGAGATATTAGTAGCAGTTTTAAAAAACTCAGGACAAGCATACATTTTTTAAATAATAACAATTTCTCATAAATTTACAAATAAAAAAAGGAGAAAATTGTGGGACGCACTTTCCCTAACTAAGTTAATTTGAGATATACAAATGTAGATTAAACTTAATAGCCATAGGTTCTAAACGTTTAATCTTGAAAAATATTAATTATATCAAAAAGATACCCACAATTCTCCCATTTCCTTCCTTCTCAACTCACCGGATAATTTTGAGATGGTCGTGACTAACGTTTTATAAATATGTACTGTAGTTCTAATTATCGTTATACGTACAAAATATACATGTCATTCCTGTACATAAATTGAGTGTATGGCGTTTCTCTGTAGAACAAATTTTTATTTTTCTTTATGTGGTGATCTATTTTACTTAAGATCAAGGACAAATTGATAGTCATAGTCTAGTCGTAGCTGATAAGTATAATAATAATTATACGTCTACTTCATCAATACACAGGGTGATATTGTTTGTATAAGCTGAAAAACGAAGATTTCACAAATAAAATGTACAATAGAGGTTGTAGTCACCCTGCATATCAGATATTTATATAATAAGAAATAATTTACTCGAAACATAGGTAAATTTTTATATTTTTACAATGCTTAGTTGAACATGAATATACGCATTTGAGGTGAGACAGGCTATTTTCCTAGTCCTAGTCCGTTAAAAAATACGTTTCTTTACTGCTTCATTTATCACAAAATACGATTATGGACAGAGGTTTTATTACAATCCCATTAAATCATATTCTTTTAATGGCAATAACATGTTCACCTGGTAAGAAGTCCAACAATTTTCTTTACATCTAGTAAAAATTAAATCAAAATATTGTTAACATTAGTATTTTAAACAATTATTGCTACATGTATATAATATAACTTTATGGAGATCTTTTTAACGTTTTTTTCCAAGGACGTACAAGACATTCCTTCTAGACGTAGGACAGAACTTCAATCCTGGACAGTCTGTTTCACGTACGTCCTTGGTATTCTCTACCTACTGTCTTTCTTATTATGAGACCGCTGAGTTCGGGAAAACGGGTTTTTTGGGCTATACCTAACGTCTCATATCTTAAAATTTGAGAATGAAATACCTGTATCAACGTTATCGGCCATCTCTTGTTTTCTCAGCCTTTCTTCTGTTGTTACGCCTGATTTACCTTTAATTTTGATATTTTTGTTATGTTAAATAAAGTAGATTTTATGAAGATGGCTTTAAAAATATGAATTATATAGCTACTAAGGTTTGAAATGAGTTGTTACTGCAAGAATTTAACTACTTATATTTTCCTCTTTGAGTCAAAATTGAAAGTAAATTAGGTTTTATTCTGTGATACCATTGTACGTATTTCAAAAGTTTATGTGTGAATAAAACGAATATCAATTTTATATTGTTTAATTTACCCTGCTAATCCTATGGCCCTAATTTGTCTCTCAATATTTTCAGAATGAAAGGTAGGATAGACTCAGCTGAGCTAAATATTTTTCTGTTAGACATAATTTGAATCGTGTAGCAACTTTGTGCTAATAATATCATAATATTGTTATTGCCATCTTACCCATACAGGTGTGAATTAGAAAGAACTATTCTGACTAATAATGTTGTATGGGAAACAATGAAACAACTATTTTATGATCTTATTTTAATGAAAAAAGTTCATATAAACGTAGGTCCTAACGTTTTTCTTTAATTTGGTACAGGAAATACATAAATACATTATCAGCGTAAAGCATTCAACAACGTTTTCGAGCAAAACTTGAATCTTTCAATTTAGGTTTGCAAAAGTTTTTTTGCAAATATTTTGGCCGGCATCGCTGTTGGCTGTGAGAGAATATAACCTCAACTGCCATGGATTGTTTTATTTAAGCTACATCATTTTGTTTCGCATGAAGTTTTAAAAATTTCAGGACATCAAAAATCCCTGAATAATTTGTGGACATATATTTTGTACATGGTTATTGTGAAGGAATATCTGCAGAAGCAGAACGAGGTTTCCAAATAGAAATATGCTCGTTCGGTGTCAGAAGAACTGTGGCCAATGACCAACAAGAAGTTTTTGTAATAAATCAACGAGAAAGAAGAAACTAAAAGAATCATAAATTCTTTCCGACCAAATAATAAATTGAGCACAACGAATGCTTCGCAAATTTGGAGCATTATCAAAACAACAGTATAGCGAGCAATAAAAATAAACTGTACACACCTCTTTCATTATCAACCTGTGCAAGGTTTGCAATCAGGGGATCTACCCTGTCGTTTAGAGTTTTGCAGAACTATGTTGGACAAAATTGGTCAAGATCCAAGTTTTTTATATCAAGTAATATGGATGTTTCGTACCACGGCATATTGTGAACCCCCATAACCTTCATGTATAAACAATTGAAAATCCTCGCAATTAGACAAATTAATTTTCTCTTAATATTTGACTAGGCTTATATGACGACATAGTTTTAGGCCTTATTTATAATAGGCAACATTGTTGGAGTCAGCTCGGTTGTTGTCTGGAACAATATTCTCTTTATCACTTATAAATTATCATAAATTTGAAATTATTAGCTGATATGACACTTTATTCTGTACATATTATCTTTTGATCTAATTATTATCTTTGACAGTTTGGAAATTTAAAAAAATTGAAATCTTTAACGTCCTCTATCTCTAAATTAAAGAACATCAGGATCTATGTTTATATTAACTTTTTGCGGAATTATCGTGGAAAACTAGGTACTATGCGGGCTACACTTTTCATAAATTAATAGAAAACATGTTTGGAAAATAAGGAAATCCCGTTAGGCATTTTTTGGGATATGTCCATAGCCTTTGATTGTACCAAATATTACTTGACTGGAGTATTATGGCATAACTGACAAGGAAAATAATTGGTTTAAAACATATTTATTTAAAAGACAGATGTGTACTGAAATAGTCTAAATTAAAATCATTCCAACTTTGCCAGTGTTGAAAGCGGAGTTCCACAAGGTTCTATTTTGCGACCACTGTTATTTCTGTTATATATTAATGATATCGTCTCAAATTTTCCAGAGGTCAAATTTTCATTATTTGCTGACGACACCAGCTTGCTAAGATGCTAACAAAAACGATTTAATAACCAAACCACAAAATATTTTAGAACACGTTTCTGATTGGTTTCTTGCAAATACGCTGATGCTAAACTGCAATAAAACTAACAATATAACATTTCAATTACGTGGAATTACAGATACCTCTTTAAAATTAAATAGTGATCAAATATGCTCAGTACAATCTACAAAATTTCTTGGCATTTATGTCGACTCTCAGTTGAATTGGATGGAACACATGACCAATTTAAAGACAAAGTTAGGGACAGTCATATATGCAATACTAACTGTTAAACGAAATATTGATTTTTCCACAGCAAAGATTGTTTATTATGCATATTTCCAGAGTGTATTGCAATATGGAATGGAGCTTTGGGGAGGATCTACTAGTTCTACTACAAAAAAAGGCAATAAGAATTCTATGTGATTTATCTCATAGAGAATCTTGCAGTAGTTATTTTAAAAAAATTGGAATCTTTACCCTTACTAATCTATATGTTTACAGATTATTTATTTTAATTCATAAAAATAAACATTTGATCAACACACCAAGTAATTATCATAGTTATCCTACACATCATCAAAATCACTTTACCACAATATAATAATTATAATAGAACTCGCAATGGTGCTTTGTATTCGAGGATAAAGGTTTATAATAAATTACCATCTCACCTGAAGACATTAAACAGTAAAGTTTTCAAGCGAAAACTAAAGATCCTTTTACGAGGTCATGAATTCTATTGTTTAAATGAATTTTTTATCAGTGCACTCTAAGGCAATAATAGTTTATCACGTCTTTTATCAAAATTAAGTTTTAACTTGTACATGTAAATACACAAATATGTGTCTGTTTATTTACTGTTAATTTTTATTGCCTTTTATTTTATTTTTTAATGTTTAGCGTAAGTTTGTGCTCTATATAGGTATTTTTCCTCTTCTTTTTTTAAATTTTACATTAAAACGCAGATATGTAAATATATTGGTATACTTACTTAATATTTATCGTCAACACAATACTTTCCTTACACCTTTAATTAGGTTTTTTATGTTATTTTTCTCTAATCTCAAAAATTTTGTTTCTGTTTATATAACTTCATATTGTAATAACTTAAGGAAATAAATGTTTACTTACTTACCTACTTCATAATATCTACCTTTCTACCAGTAGGTACAAAGCATATCATACTTTGAATAATTTGAATGAATATTGTATTTATTCTGGTTAAAATATTTTTAATTATACCACAGAATATATAGCTTATATATTCTGTGCTATTACTCTATTGTGTGCTAAAATTTCAGTTGGTTTCGTTATCCCATTTTTTAGTTATTAATGAAAATGTTGAAAAAATCACGATTTTCTGCATATAAAATTATTGATACCTCTCACTTTAACTCGTCGTAATTTTTTTGTTAACTGATAAAAAAATTCCAATTTTTACTGACGATAAGTCGAAGTATTGTTTTTAATACTGTAAAGGTCATTTGTCTCAAAAGGTCTTCTTTTTTTATTTTTAAGTAAAACAGAAGGGAGTGCTATCTCCGTAAATATGGTGTTCTTTAAAAAAAGAAAGAACTGACATAGGTAGCAAATAACTGTGAAGAACAATTTGAAAAAAATATGTTAAAATAATACAGTTATAAATATGACATTCTTAAAAACAGTATCGAAATGGTTAATTACGTTCACGGTCCGATGCAGAGTATATAGTATAGCCTTTATAACTGTATTATTTTAACAAATTTTTTCAGATTGTTGTTTACGGAGATAGCATCCCCTTCTGTTTTGCTTAAAAATAAAAAAAAGAGCTTTCGAGACAAATGACCTTCACAGTACTAAAGACGATAGCGCGACTTATAGTCAGTAAAAATTTGAATTTTTTTTTGTTTAATTTTTTTTCCCCGTTATTTTATCATCTAGGTTGAAAAAAATCTCGATTCTGAAAATTTCAAATCGATATTTTAATTCCTAAAGGTCACTCATAATTATTTTAATTTTCAAAGTAGTGTAGATACCTTTGTTTTCAAGCGACCTCTAAAAAATAAATATCAACGAACTAACAATTTTTTTCATTGAATTTGATCAACAAAATAATAGAAATAAATCACGAGACACTTAATAAATGTCTCGAGGCAAAATTTACTACCGCACTGTGAGTATAAAATATTAATAATTTTTTATTTTTTTTTGATATTTTTTATTTTTTAGAGGTCGCTCAACTTTGAAAATTAAAATAATTATGAATGACCTTTAGAAATTAAAATATCGATTTGAAATTTTCAGAATCGAGATTTTTTTCAACCTAGAAAATCATAAAACAACGGGAAAAAAATTAAACAAAAAAGAAATCAATTTTTGACGATTTTCGAAATTTTTAAAAATTTTGAGCGACCTTTAAAAAAATTTTTTTTGAGCTGATTTTTTGAGGGGGCTCTTAAAACATTATAACATATGTACAACTAACATATTTTCACAAGAGACGAAAAAAAAAATCGTTACCCTACTATACATATTATTCTCCAAACGTAATTAGTAGCAAGTTTCTATATATTTTAGTAATTAGGCAGTGTTTTTTAAATTAATACGTCTCACCAAAGTAAAAAAATAATTCAAGTTATATCATTTTTACTGAAAATAGCAGGTAATTTATGTATCGGATTGTTAACGTGAAAATATAAACATTAGTCTGTTGACTATTCCTGTTATACGTTTTTTAAAGCTTTTGAAGAAGAAACTACATGGAATTTTAAAAATTATATCTGCTTTTATAATAAAGGAATGGTAATTCTAAGATTGTTTAAGCTTATTAACTAAAAATTATTGCTTACTTAATAAAAAAATTATTATTGTCCTCGATAATCTATTAATGATTAATAAAATCTTTACTCTCTTTCCTGACTGTATGTACACCAGAGCTGGGTAATTCCTGGTGAAAAAGTAATTAGCAATTACAATTCCCTTTTTTATCCTGTAATTGTAATTGTATTTAAGTACTTTTTTTTGTTAAAGTAATTTGGAATTGTAATTGCAGCAAAATCGTTATAGGAATTGTAATTTGTAATTATATTATTTGAACTATCGAATTACAAATTACTTCTATAAGTACAAATACTTTTTCCAATTACAATTACTTTTTCTAATAATTATAATTACTTTTAAGATCATGCGTATTGCGTAATTGCGTACAGACTTGCAGACTTCTATTATTTCATTTGAGGAAAGCCTTGTGCCGCGTGAACAATAAAAAGTGATTTGGTGAATTAACCTCAGAATTAACAGAGTACATTTTATTTTATTATAATTATTATTAATTTAGAAAATATACGAAGTAAAAATATGTTGTCTATAGCATCAAGTTTTATAAAAATATATATTATGTATCTATGTGTTACTGCTCTTATTTTGAGTTGAGAAAACTTCTGGTTCGGTTACTCAGCCTTTCACTCGTACTTGTTCGATTCGTAATTTTTTTAATAATAATTATTGCTTTCCAGTCTACCCAAAACTACTGTATTCTATATTTTGCAAATGTACTAACAACCAAAAAAAAGAGCATCGGGTTGAATTAATTACCTGACCAATAATATAAAATTATAGTATGAACTGAACTAGTTTAAATTATTAGATTAGGAATAAAAATATAAAAATTCTATATCAGAAAATGAATAAGAATAATCTTTTCATTTTAGTATCAATTCTAATAAATAATAAAACGCAATATTACACAACACTTTTAATTTAAATTTTTAACTTAACTTTTTCCTTTTTCTCTGTTTGGTCACTATAATTTACTTTATCATAAAAGTAATTAGAAAAGTAATTAGAAAAGTAATTGCTAAATCCATTTTCCATGTAACTGTAATTAAATTAATATAATTCCTTTTTTAAAGAATATACTTTGTAATTGTAATTAGTTCCTTTTTTTTTAAAGTAATTTGTAATTGTAACTATTTTTAAATTACAAGTAATTACCCAGCTCTGATGTACACAAATTGGAGCCGTTCCTGAACAATCGGGCGTGAGGCCTGTTAAAATATCGGTCCAGCGCACAGTATACTAATCAATTTAGTATACTGTGGTCCAGCGTAAATTAACACACCTTGAAGTGTTGGCCGCTAGAGTAGCGGGGTCCCGTTTCGTGACACGCTGGGCGATATTTTTTGTACAAAATCCCGTCCTTAACATAACATCTTATAAATACGAAGGCAGATTTGTTGTCTTATAAACGTTCGTATCTTATCTAGCTTCATCTACTCTGAAAAAGTGTAAGTAAACATTATAATTAAGACTATATAAATGATTTAAACAAAGGATATAGTATTTTTACACATTCGTGATTTGTTTAGGGCCAAATTATTAAAGTAAGTTTATCTTACAGTACAACTAACTGGACGATTAGAATGTGTTGATGTCGGTACGTTTTAATTGCATTAAATCACATTCTAAGCTTATTGTTAGTTAACTGTAAGTTAAACTTACTTTAATAATTTGGCCCTTAGGTATTTAAACATTCACGTAAGTAACATTAAATATTTAAAAATTCTGCGGTATTTGCTTCAATTATAACTTGTAATTGCACTTAATGTTCTATTTTATATTTTGTTACTATCTCGAAAACATAACACCATAAATGTCGTATTGTATTCGCGCACGTGGTTAGTCTGTAGGTCGATTTCACAATTTGTGAGTAATGTTCAAAAACAAGTTCCTAGTTCCTTTCACTATTACGATCAATGAATACTAGTGATGGGCATAATCGACCAATTTTGATAATCGAGTGATCACTCGAGATACGAGATATTGGTCGTTTTCATCCCAGCGGCGCACAAATATGTTTGTATTAGTCATATATTACTTATAAGCGTAGCTAAAAAAAAAAAAAAAAGCTCACGCACTTCAAAACCTAACCACTTTTTCGTTTTATTCTAAGAAAAAGGTTACGCAATCCGTGACTATTTGCAGTATGCACTAACATTTTGGGGTGCAACCGTAGGGTAATACCTAATCACTCGAATCAATCTCAATAATCGAGTACCACTCGATTTTTCACTCGAAATCTCCCATCACTAATGAATACAGGACCAAATGAATTTAAACGGCTTCTATTCTAGTTTTATACTATAATGCAAGCAGAATCAGAATTGGATATTTTATATTCCCCATCCAAATGGTCGAAAAGATTGTTACCTGATGTTATCGTTTCCAAACATGTTGAAATAATCGAAAAAAGTAAGTAGAAATTTGTAAATTTGTAATATTGTAATTGTAATCAATTATGATCTAGACGTTTTATACAATCAAAGAAATGCATTCATAAAGAATTTAATGAATTTATTATCATTGTTGCCATTCAATAAGACCAAATTTGAATATTATTTATTTGATATTAACTTCTAATAATTTTAAAAATTGACTTCAACTTGTTCTATTTAATAAATGAGGTTATCTACTATAATTTCTACTCGTTCTACGACAAGAATAAGATTGACAATAACAAGGAAACGAGAAACGAAGTCAAATTAAAACGGCATTGGTAGGAAAGACTTTATAGTTACATTGAAAAAAAAGCAACTTGATTTATTTTACTTAATAAAGATTCCCAAGAACAACAAAATGATGAATATAAATAGTGTTTAACTATTTTTATCATCAGCACTGTTGACACTATATCTTTTTATCAAAATAAGCAAGTTGGGTATTTATATCGAAATGCTCCAGATAAGTACCTATACCTCTTTGTTTTTTCATGTGTTATAGTTAGAAAAGAACAAAACACATTCAGGGCATCTAAATGTTAATACTGAACTTGCCTAATGTAACCAGAATTCACTAAAATAGTGTTACAAAATTAATTTTGTGTGTTATAGGTTCATATAACACTTAATTCAAGGTTGCAAAATGTATCAATTTCTTTGACTTATGAAAACCTGCTACTAAGAAAATATATTGAAAATGGCAAACTTATATATTTTTTCTTTGTTTATTGAGCATTCTGCTACCGACGAAAAAAAAATAAAATTAATATTTCTGTTACAAAAAAGAAAATATTCCTCGTCTGCTTCATAAAAACAACTTTTCACTAATTCTTTTTTTTTTGCAAATAAAAACAAAAAAAAATAAAAATTATGCGTGACAAAATAACTAACACAAAATATTTTGAAATTGTATAAAAAATACAAATTTATTAAAGTCCCATGAGAAATCAGTAAATCAAATTGAAATCAATTACTGATAAAAGTGCACTGCCACAAATTTATAAAAAATTATCTCTGTTTAATATATCTACCTAATGTTTAATATCTATCTTTAGATAGTAAAGAAGTCCAAAATCAAATCCCATGTACTTTAAATATACCATATGGCTCTGGAAAAAGGGAAACATATAATATATTTGGAACCGATTTAGCAGATGGTGAGTTACAGAAAAATAACGTTCAAATTCGATAAAACATGTTATTATAGTAATTCATAAAACGAAAAATTGTAATAGGTACCTACCTACGCATACGCAATAACATTTTTCAAACACTTATTTATTATTTTTTAATTCATTTTTTAGATGCTCCAATATTCGTCCACTTTCATGGTGGTTACTGGAAAGAAGAATTATTAACACACAGCAACAACTCATTCATAGCAAAACAGTTACACAAAAATAAAATAAAATCTATATTGGTAGGTTACGAGCTCCTGCCAAAAGTTTCTGTAGAAGAAATTAATGCAAACATTACAAAAGCAGTTGCAAAGTGTCTAGAATATGCCAAGCAACATGGATCTAGGTAATATCAATGTTATCTTGTTATTGTCAATTTAAAAATCATAATAATTTTAAACTTTACAAAAGTTCATTAAAGTAAAACTGTCAAAACACTTCAAACTGCCTACATATGAACAGGGGTGTTTCAGATTAATTATGTAAATTCGAGGACTGATAGAACATAAAGACAATTTTTTCATTTTTTTTTTTAATGATTTTTGTAAATCAAATTTTAGCCATATCTTTACCAAAAAAAACAATATATTTTATTGAAATTTGGTAGAGATAAGTTTGGAGGATACTATAAATAATCAGTGTTGTTAATTTTTTACCTCCCTAGAAGTCGGTAGGCACGATCTCTCCCAATGACATTTTTTGATATAAATCTCTTGAGGTACCTATTTTTTAAAATCGTTAACAACACGGGTTCTTTTTAAAGAAAAACGCAATTGCTGTTCCAAAATCAACTGACCTTTGTTAAATATACAGAGTGTTTGAAAACGAAACTTCAAGAATAGCTCCTTCAGATGAAAATAAACCAATTTAGATTTAAATTACCTTGCTTCTTCAAAGAGTTATGCGTGGTTTATATCACACTGCGTAGATATTAAATTATAATTATTTGCCTTGACATAGCCAAATAAACATAACTTATTAAGAAGTATGTATGCCATAATTAACTTTGTCAAAGACCTTCGAGAAGTCGGTATACACCACATCAACATGTTATCCATATGATTTGCTGTATACTGAGTAAATTGAGCTAAATTGGTTACTGTAGATCGTCTCGTTACAAGTCCATGTTGATTTGGTGAAATATAACCCTTGACAATACTAAAGATTAGAGTATATAGAGACATCTTGAAAACATTTGCGAAGTTGGATAAAATTGCAATAGGACAATAATTCATCAAATTTCCGGGATCGCCGCTTTTAAGTATAGGACATATTCTTGTTATTTTCCAAATATCGGGAAAAGTTGCTGAAGAGACTAAGATTAAATAGTTGTAGTAGTGGTATAATTAAAACTCCCGAGCAATCCTTTATTAGGAAACTGGGAATTTGATCATCTCCACATGTCATTTTGTTTTTCAGTACCTAGTATTCAGTATTTCATACTCTACTTACTTACAGCAGCGCCGCCGTTACTTGACCCAAGAAATGGCTCATTTTTTTTAACTCGAAGTCTTCACTCCTTGTATACACTCCATAATGGACTGATTACTCATTTCAAAAATTCAGTCTAATTGCCTATGCATATTTGATATTGCATAAGCACGTGCAGATTGAAAAATTAAAGTAGCTACTGAGCATGTGCAAAATATATTTAGAATAGGAAAATGAATCTCAACAACTTCGCCATTTATTGCCTTTTTACACATCTACTACCGGAGTATTGTTAGTCGGTTTAGTCAAGTGTGAATAGGCACTTTGGGTTACTAAAGTAAAATTTTTTTATCAGGTTCACACTAATCACAATCCATATACCTACTCTAAAATTAAAAGATTCTAAACTGTATAATTTACAATTTATAGGCAACCAGTTTAACACCTCTATCATTCATTTTAGTCTTCTACAAATTAATACTAAAAATACATAAGATGTGCTCTGTGCATATTTTTTTATTAAGATTTCATCTCATATAAAATACGATATTCATTGGATTATTTTATTTCTTTTTTTTTAGCGGCTTATATTTAAGCGGCCATTCTGTTGGAGGCCAAATAGTTGCAAGGCTCTTCGAAAGTTTTATACCTTCCCTTCCCGAGGCAGATCAGTCACTATTCAAAGGAGCGTTTCTTTTATGTGGAATATACGACTTGCTTCCGCTCATCAAAACTGAGTACAATAAAGATTTTAAATTCGACGAAGACTCAGCAAGGGCTGCAAGTCCAATATTTAAGAAGTTGTCTGTAAGAAAAGATACAGATTTTTATGTAGTTGTAGCAGAGAACGACAGTCCAGCGTTTGTCGACAATGGGAGGAGATTTAACGAATACCTTTTAAAATTTGGAATAAAATCCAATTTTGTTTCTATCAAAAATGTAGATCACTTTGATATAATCGAAAGACTAATTGATCCAGAATTTGAACTCACTCAACTTATTGTAAACATTATAAACAATTAAAAAATATGTCCCGATGGAAATAAAGTTATATTTATGGGTAGTACTTGATTTTTTAATGCCTTTGCCTATATTATCAAAAATTAAAGGGATCATATTTTGATAATAAAGTACGGTACTCAGATCATTTTTAGGAAATGATTTCCAGGTCCAGGTCATGTGAAAAAAATTCAAAAGTAAATTTCCAAAACAAATTAAATTGAGAGTTGCCGATCCTGGGATTTCAATCAGGGTTGTGTACATATTTGCAAAATACACAGAAACATTGTGAGCATAAAAATAATTCCCTAAAAAACGGTCTGGGTACCTACCATACTTCATTATCAAAATATGACCACTTCAATTTGTCAGAATATAAGTAGATCAGATTGTTTTTTTTTTTGTAAGTATCACATATTTCAAATTTGTTTTATTGACCTAATTATTCAAGAAACTGTCACTGTTTACAATATGGTTGAAGTACCATACATTAGCGGTCATCCATAAATTACGTCACACGTAAATGGGGAGGGAGGGTATCACCGAGATGTGACAAGGGGCAGGGGGGGTCAAAAGTTTTGTGTGTTTTGTTAAAATTTAAAATACTAAAACGCGAAATTTAGATGTGAATAAAAAAGTATAAAAATCGACGAACTTGATCTATATTTATTAATAATTTAGCATTCTCGCTATCTGAAATATTGGACTTTATGTTGATTTTATTAGAACATTTAATAAAAAAGAGTAAAAAATGAAAATAGCTGTTTTCTCTCGATTATTTTTAAATATATGCCTAAATTTAAAAAATGTGTGACGTCACATCAGGAGGGGGGATTATAAAAATGTGACAACCTGTGACAAGGATGGGGGAGGGGTTCAAAAGTCCTAAAATTCGTGTGACGTAATTTATGGATGGCTCCTTACATATAACTAGTGGCGGCTAATGCAAATTAGTGGTCATATTTTGTTAAAAAAATATAGGACCCACACCAATTTTTAGATGATTTATATGCATACATAAAGAACTTTTACGATGGAGAAATTGTGGAAGATAATTGCAAAATAAAAATTGCATTTTGCAATAAATTTATATATTTATCTAAAAACATATATAACCTGTGCATAATTTACAAAGATGATCGACGGATGGAAAA
Source organism: Anoplophora glabripennis (assembly GCF_000390285.2). Classification (NCBI taxonomy): domain Eukaryota; kingdom Metazoa; phylum Arthropoda; class Insecta; order Coleoptera; family Cerambycidae; genus Anoplophora; species Anoplophora glabripennis. The sequence goes on along the minus strand of NW_019416426.1, from coordinate 254,169 downwards.
AGTTAAGCGGATTTGCTTATCGAAACCGTGCTTTGGAGAAAAATAAAAAGGAGAAAGAAATATTATATAAAACTCGTAAACAAGATGGATCTTTCTCAAAAAAGGAAGGTACAGAAACAAAGCCAGTTAATACATCAATTCAGAACAAGGAAGTATGTGGAAGTTTAGCCATATTATGCATTGAATCAGAGTTGCTTCAACGATTGGATTGTGAAGATTTAATTGACCAATTTGCAAATCAAAAAATCAGGCGTGCTTGTCTGAAAATATGTATCCTGTATCTCAATTTATGTGTCATTATAATTTATGATTTTTAATACGAAAAATAATGTTTCTTGTTTAATCATTTTAATCATAATAAAAATATTTTCAACAACAAATCAATTATTTTATTTATTTAAAAAAAAAACTGAAACAGTTGACCTTACAGGCCATCCCTCAAATTTTTTGTTATTTTCGAGCTCAAAGCGCTGGAAAACATACGCATTTGCAAGTAATCGAGCTCTTAGAGATCCGATAATTGTTTTAAATTACTTTTTTTTAATATTTGGGCAGAAATATCTTTTAAATGAATCAACCGGTTGAGGTACGATCCACACCATTTGTTAACGTTTTTAAAGCACATAGAGATAGCTGAGTACCATATCTCGATTTCACTAGGAACTCGAATGTCATTTCAAAAGAAAAAAAAAAATTTTCAAAACATTTCATCAATGATGTTCTCGAACGGATCAACTGATTTTGATGGGATTTAGGTACAGCATTCGGAGTAGTTTTTTGAGCTTCAGCTTCCTATGATCTCAAAACGTCGAGATCTGATGAATACTCGATTTTCAAAAATCGGCTTGAAATCAATAACTTCCCAATTTTGAAAAATTAGTGGTTTTTGTAGCGGAAAGTCAAAAAGTATTCTAAACCCTCATAATTTTGTGTAAAATATGGGTAATGGGTACGGGTATTGTTTACGGTGCCCAGGGCGGCACTAAGGGAAAATCCGGCCCTGGTAGTATGTAGTACATAGAACAAAGAAATTTATGAAAAAGTTGAAAAATAGCCAATTTGGAAAATTCTAAAACCTTCCTTTGTACGCTTTTATGGATTAACAACTTATGTAGAGTATTTCGGTTTACAAAAACTAAAGATATGTACTTATTAGAAATTGTGTATATCCTGCTATTTTTGAAATATACTTTTCAATGTTTGAAATGTAATATTAAAAGTGAAGGTTCTATTTTAAAAATCAAATAGCAGCGTATGACTAGAGAAAACTGAGGTGATCATATTTTTTATAAATACATACAACTCATGCCATTTTTTGATTTCTAGGTCTATAAAGAGAGTTTTTATGATGTAAAAATTTCTGAGAAAATTTGGAAAATAAATTAGGGATGTTGAAAAGGGTTGCAGATATTTATGCAAAATATTTTTTTTCTTAATCAAGGGACATACAATTATGAGTAGGAGTCCACAAAAATGAATTTTTTTTGTAGTTACCTGGTTAAATTTTAATTTGACACTCATTTTTCAAAATTAATAATGCTGTAACTGAGAAAAATCAAAATTTTGCAAAAAGGGAAAATACTTAATTGTATTTATTAGTTAATTATGAAACAAAATATATTTTGCACATATGTGCAACCTTTTTTTCAAGACCCCCAACTTTAATTTCTTCCTTTACAAATATTCAAAAAATTTTCAATAGAAAAGTTCTCTTTGTGAGCCTAAATATCATCTAAAAAATGGTATGGGTTCAATGCTTATTAGCAAGAGAAAAAAGTTATGAACAGAACGAATTTTGAGATCTAGGTAAAGTGCCCTCTAGCGGCCCATAATGAAACTTCTCTCTGACTGCTCCAATAAAGCTTTATCTACTTAGTGGGTGTGGCAAATGAGACTAATAGAACTTGAATTAAATAAGTTATTTAAATAGAAAAATTTAAAAAATTGAACTTTGACAAGCTGTAACTTGCAAACAATTGACAATTCGAAAAAAATGTCATTACATACTGCTATTATTTTAGTCCGTAGAATCACCTCCCGGAGTTTCCTGACGAACTTTAGGAACACCCTGTATAACTTTTACATGTGTCACGAATTTTTAAATACAATAAATCTATATAAATAAAAATTAAATGCTGTTCGTTGGTAAGCGCATGACTTGAGAATGGCTGGACCGATTTGGCAAATGTTTTTTTTAAATGTTCGTAATAAGGTTTTTAGGGAAAGAAAAATTGGAAAAGTTGCTCGGAAAACTGGAAAATTTGGGTAAAACTGAGTGCTTATCACAAACAAATTTTCTGAAATTTGGACAGGACGTTGGGTCGGCTAGTTTTTAATAAAAATTATACTTCGATAAAGGTAACTATTATTGGTACCACTGACTAGAAATTACGTAAAAGTCACTAAAAAGTGTATAATTTCTTATTCAATTTATTTGGTAAAAATTGATAAATGTAAAAAGTTTTATTGAAAGGAAACCTCTAAGTAAAAAAGAGACGTGAAACAAATTTACAAAATTCTAATAATTAGTAATTGATATTAGAGATATCTACTGTATTTTAATACAGTTAATACCTCTTTATGCAGCATTTTAATCATATTGTAAGTGCTATTATTCTTTCTACCCTGTTCCTTTAATCCAAAGTCACACTCAAAGTTCTCAATAGTGTTAATGTCTTTGATGAACTGAAATTAAAAAAAAAAATAATGTATTGGTACAAGGTACACCTGTTTCGTCATGTTTTGATATTGACAGAAATTTGTATAGTTAGACAAGTCATGGACAAATAAGTTCCTACCTGAGATATTAGTTTTAAGTTTTTACAAGACTCCTTTAACGTTTCTACTAAATCTGGCTGTAACTCGATAATATTATTAGTTTCCAGACAACTGTTTCTATTAACCATCTCCATAGCGGACTTAATTTTTGGAAATTCCATTCTCAATTTCTCTATAAATTCCTGTATAGCTTCATTAAACCCATTTTCTAATAAACACTTATCCTCAGTCCTAGTTTCTGTTGATTGTTCATCAATTCGGACAGTCTCCAATTCTTTCTGTAACACTGCCTCTTTCACTGCCCTTTCTGATGGGTTTAATAACTTTATATCGCCGTACATCGGGAATAGATTTAAATCCGTATTTACCAATGCTTCAAGATCATCACTACTTACGATAGGTGTCTTTTCCTCATCTTTATATTTTTTAATATCGATTATATATGTACATATATTGTAAATAATTTTTACCTAAAAAATTCATTTATAAATAAAAGAATCAAAATTTTTAGTAACTATTACAACTTACTTGTTGAGTAACAGGTAGTTCTCCTTCCATAAAAGGTATTTTCACCTTTTTACTACATAAACCAAGTTCACAAACAATATTACCTAAAAATTCTTTGTCATTTTCAAAATTTACCAAAACCTCTTCATATGCACTGTCTATTAACTTCAACATCCAAGTGATTAAAAAACATCTGTTGGATATTTTGAATATATCTGCGATCTCTTCTTCATTCATGGAGTGCACAAGTGGGTAATTATATGTTAAGAGACAATCTTTTATACAGGAAAATATATCCATCATAAAATTTCTAGATTTAAATATGCCGCTTGTTTGAGAGCACACGTTCAGTGGCTAGGAACTTTTCTCTTTTCTTCTCACACAAATGTAATTGGCTGAAAAGAGACGGAAAAATCAAAACAAGAAAACAAATTATTACAGCTCCAGTAGAAAATGGCGAGTGTTGTGTTTTCTAATTTTAAGTGAAAAAAAAATATTCGAAAAACATTTTCGATGTCAAATTAAACTTAGAACTTATCGATAAATCACAGTCTGCAAAATAGGATAAATAATTTACAAAATAACATTGCAATGTGAGTAAAATATGCTTGTGTTTTTATTAAAATTTATTAGTTATTCTATGGTCGATTGTGAAATTACTTGCAATGTAATTATGTTTGTATCTTAAAACTGTTCTACGTAACACGCGAAAAACGTATAAATCTGTCAAACTCACCTTATTTATTTTGTTAAATATAACCGGCTTTCGTTAGACAACATCCGTAACCTTCAAATACTTGACTGAAACGGCGGTTGGATTTTTTTACCAATGAGATTGAGAGCGGTCATAGATCAAAAGGAATGGTCGAATGACGGACGGTACAACGTCATCCCCACAAAAAACTCGCCAGATGACCAAATTCTAAAAAATAATTTTGGATTTTCAGTAATTCCGTGTAAGGATCCAGAAAATTTAATGCAAAATAGGTTATCGATAATTCCAGGGAACGCCGAAGCTGAAATGTTTTGTCTTTGTTCGGCCTTGGTGCGGCAATAAAATTAAATAAAACGAATAAAAATAAAAAAATATCACATTAAAATGCAGCATAACTAACTTTAATAATTTTAAAATACTTATTCCCTGAGAAAAAAATCGTTTTCAATTCATTTAATATAACCATTATGTTAATGAAATCATAAATCCATATATTATCTCTGAGTAACACCAGCGGCGCAGGGAAATCAGTAGCGGTACTTTAATACTTTTTAATTTACTTAAGTATTTGTAAAATTAAAAAAATATATTTATTTAAAAATGATAAAAAATAGTTTGTAAATAGGTGTATTTATAAAATTAAACATTACATTTTATTGATGATGTTAGTCTTATATAGATAAGAAAGTTCTTACTTAATAAGATGCTCTTGTTATTAATAAATTTTTATAAATTTAATTTTTTAACTGGTTAGTTATCATAAATTGTAATTTGTAATACTGGTTGCCTATAAGATAGTGAAACAAACAAGAAAGTTTTAGCTTCTTGCAGATAGATGGCAGAAGTTCATTTGTTATTATTGGAAATTACAGTGGTTTTAAATTCGTTTAATTTAATGTATCTGCTGTGTTTGAGTATTGGAAATTTATTAATTTGAATTACATTCCGTCATAATTTTTATAATGAATTTTTTTACATAACTTTAAAGAACCATTCTAAAGCTTTTAAGCATCAATTAGAATGATTTGAACTGATTGTGAGATGAAGAAAATCACCTATGTGAAGAGTCATAATTATATTTTTTCTAGATTCATAGAAAAAGAAGTAAAATTTTTAAGAATATTTTTTACATCCTAGTAATAATACTCTAGGTACTACATAAAATTATTTAAGATGAAATTTTTCTTGAATTTATATAGGATGTTTTGGAAAAAGGTACCACAAATTTAGGGACTTATGGATAATTAAAAAATAAGAAAATTTCCTTTGGACCATGAGCCTATTAATCTTTATTTTGTAGAAATATAACATAATGCATTGAAATATTATACAGGTTAGTTTTCAAGGACTAAATGCATTAGTCTTGTTAGTTTTTGACTATCTACTAGAAGTCGTTAACTATGACTTTATTCAGTGATACTTTATGACATATTTTGAGGTTAGAACTTTTGCGGTATTAGTGATATAGTATAACATACAATTTTATTTGGATAAAAAACCTGTTTGTACTAAGGTAATTTGATCTTAATCGGTATATAATATTTTCTAATTTTATTTCAGAAATTATGGCGAGCCCATCTCCGCAGAGCAGCCCTATGCCACCGCCACAAACACCAAGCCCAATGGGCCCGCCCACCCAAAGTCCCGCTCCCTCACACTCCCCTCACAGCCCTTATCAGTCTCCTATGGGACACATGAATGGACCACCCCATTCTATGCCTTCCATGCCCCCCTCCGGTCATCCAGGCATGGGACAAATTCCTCCCACCTCCTTGCCAAGTCCTAGTCATTCTCATTCTATGAACGCTCTGCCCCCTCACATGTCTCCACAGCCCCATCCTGGTATGCCCCCGCATCCTCACGCAGGCATGCCCCCTCACCCGCATCCTCCCCACTCAAATCACCCTCCTCCTCAAGGCCACCCAGGTCACCCCCCACCTCACATGGGTGGGCCTCAACCACATCCAGGAGGCCCGTCTCACCCAGGTGGCCCGCCTCACCCAGGTGGCCCGTCTCACCCAGGTGGCCCGCCTCACCCAGGTGGCCCGTCTCACCCTCCCCAACATCCAGGAGGTCCCCCCATGCCAATGATGAGTGGTGCGCCTCCTCCTCAAAGTCATCCGTCTGGTTCTCATCATATTGGCCCCCATCCGTCATCTCAGGGGCATTCTGGTGGTCAAGTACATTCAAGTGGTCTTCCACAGGGTCATCCTGGCCCACAGGGACATCCGGATATGCCAGGAGGTCCACCACACGGAAGCAATATGCCGCAAGGGCAACCTTATGCTGGACATCCAATGCCTATGGGTCACGCACAACAAAGACAGGTAAATACTGTGATTGTATGCTTTAATCGTTGTCTTTGACAGAAATATTGATTGCGACTGTTAGTAAAGTATTGGAATGAGAATAAATGATGAAATACTGTCCGTGAAATTAGAAAAAAAAATTGGTGGTTTTATGCAGCTGACGTAATAATGACCAATTGTAGTGAACTGTATGTTTGTCAGTTCAATAATAAACGTAAGGCATAGGCGTGCCTGTCACGATCTATTTTGATCCGCTGGAATCGTCCATCTACAAATCCACATAGCGCCACATACCTAGATTTCATTCACGCACTTTATCGCAAAATTTCTATTCATCCTAATAAAAATTATGGAAGCAATTACTGTTTGTTTTGTATGTATTGAAAATATTTTATTTTATAATAGTAACATAATTATAGATTTTATATGTTAGGATCTTGTGTAAGTTTTCTGGCAACGTTTATTACTAATATTAAGACGTCTTAATTATTTGTAAATCATTTAGTGTCTTTAGTTTGCAGTTATTAAAAATACTCCCTTTTCTATCTTTTATAGTATCAGTTTTAAAGTTTCGAAGCATTTTATTATATTTCAATTAATTTTATTTCTGAGAAATATTAATAATTTGACGGGATCATTGGGAGGGCTCAGAAGCCAATCAGTGTTAAGTCACTTTTCAAATTGAGTTACGTATTGAAGGTTTTTTCTTAAAGTTGAAATGTATGAATGTATGAAATGTTATACCTCAATAAAAATTATTATTAGTATCTTTACGGGAATCTTTATTTTATTACAAGTTTTACAAATATCCAATTTTCTCATTTACTATATTCAGTGACTTATACTGATTGGCTTCTGAGCCCTCCATTTATCCAAGGTAATTGTGGTTTAGTAACTTTTACAGATTTTATAGTATCTAGCATGATCGATCATTTTGGGTTTTTTTACCTTTCAAACAATATAAACCGTCATGATTAAAGAAATCTGTTGAAATAACACAAGTTTTCTGCATGAAATGCTCATCAGATATAAAAATGTGATCTATTAGTGAAGTTCAATATGGAGTTATTCTATAGTAGCGTCAGTCCAAGTAATCTCATTATATTTAAATCATTAGAAGACAGACCAATATTCATATCACCCAGAATAACAAAATAAAATCAGACAAAAACAAACATCTTTAAACTGTTAACTGATCAGTGTCATGATTTGTATACCATATGGAATATAGCTAAGTTGTATTGAGACACTTTTTTCTTTGCTGTTGTATAAGTTTTTATTTGATATTGGTTTTAATGTAAAAGCAAATTCCACAACCTCTACTTCTATAGTAGGTATATTCTCTATAAATTATATTCTTCAACAAAGCCATGTCTTAGATAAACCAAATATCCATAGTGTTTTTACATAAAATACTTAATATTTTCAAGATGTGGCCGTAAGACCAAACATCAGAATGAGCAACACAAACTTTATTAATAGACATGTTTGATATTACAAAAGAAAAACAAACACCCAGAATATAGTATATGATAATTACAACAATCAATTCACAATTTAAATGTATAAATATTTCAACTAAACTAATCTTAATTCTATTAACAAGAAAGTATTTATTAATTAACTAACATCAATGAAAATCATTTTGTACAAAATGGGAAATTTAACATTTAAGGACATTTGGAAGCATGTTCTTACAAACATTTTTCTTATTTGTATGGCTAGAATTGCTTTTAATGCACCTACAGAACTTTCATAAATCTTTACAAGCCACGTGACCAGTAATTTTGTTGAGAACAGTAATTTTATTTCTTTCATGTTGGTAATTAAATTTGGGTAAAATAACAAATTATATCAAGGTTACATTAAAACACAACGTTCGTTTTACCGGCTGTGATTGGTTTAATTTTTCACGAGATACTATTCAACCAATCAGCGATCGCTTTATCTCGAGCGTAGACGTAATGATTTGTCATTGGTCATTATAAACAAGTCATTAATATTGGTGACGCCAAGATCTAGGGAATTTTCGTTAGCAGTACCAATCGTGCAATGTTAGGTTGCCTAAGTTCAATGGTTCACGTGGTTTATAAACCTTTATTCTGTTTAGAATTTTCTTACACGTAAATATAAGATGTGTACCAAGTAAGACATCTCTAGTTCAAGCCATCAAAAGATATAATTAACATTGGTTCGCGGTATCACATCGAGAGGGCTATACAGCAATAGGCTTTCTATTTTAGGGACACCCTGTGTATACTAAGTGCATATCAATTTGCAAAGTCTAATGAATATTATTTTCTTAATTTTCTTAATATAGTATTTATTGCTTCGATGCGTTTCTGTCGTTTATTCGCTCCTCGTCTGCTTTGCGTTCGATAACCATAAATTGATCGGACAATGATTTTGTGGCCGTTGCCAGGAAGTTTGGATCCATCAAGTTGAACTCTTTACCTACAATAAATTTAAATTTATTATTTTGTTTAAATTGTGTACGCCATGTCTTATACATATAAGCATGTGTAAAAATACTTATTTCTACTTTGATAACAATAGTTATTATATTATCATTATTGTAGTGACTGACATGAAGGCCATGGATTTTGTGGTTAATGTTACTCAGCAAAAAGAAGGAAAGTTATTTTGTAATTATGATGATTTATATTATAAGATTTAAGAAGGAACAAAACATTAAATTTCATAATGGTCTACAGTGTTATTTTTATCCTATTTCCTTAACCAATGAATAAACACGTCTGGCATTTTTTAATCAATTGAAAAAAAAACAAATCATCAACAAAATCAATGGAAACGTAGATCTTTTTATAAAATTTACTTTTAAGTTGAAATGTAAATAGAAATAGACTCAAAAATAAGGGATTACCATTTCTTTTAAATTCATTTTTAAACAATGGGAGGTTTTTAAATATTAAATAAATTACAACTATTAAAAGAATTTATTTGGCGTCGATTCCTACTGCCTGGTCTACAGCTTTTGTCTATTGTGATATTTCATTACATGATATGGGGCAATTTAAAAAATATCCAACAAAGGGGTGTTTGCACCATGCAAAATTTAATGTGGAAATAGACGATCTGTTTTCACATTCGGACCTCTATTCTCCGTGAGTATTTTGGATAATGTCAAATAACAAAGATAATAAGAATCACCATCTGTTCTCTATAAGTAACTATAAAAAGCACGAAAAAAAGCTTTGCTATTTTATTTTGCATCAGAAAAACATTTACTTGTCTGATTTTGTGATTTTTTATTTTTTTGAAAAAATATAGCTGTTCTCAAATATTGAGATATAGGTCAAACATTTCAGAGGTTATCAGAGGTTAACTATATGTTGCTTTTCTCTTCTTAACAAATTGTGGCAGCTGCTGGTCTTGAAGTCTTGAAGAAAATTTTTCTGCACATTTTCTGGTGTTAATTGTTTCATACTAGGTTTATTTGGAGTTGTTTGCTTTTAACGTCTCAAACCTTTTGGAGAACATTAAAATTATCAAATATACAACATTAATATCATCATAATATTTCACCAGAAGCATTTGCAACTGGATTCCAAATCGTTTTAACAAGCTTCCTTATAGCCTGTTCTCTGTTCCATCTACTGTTTTGATTTTGAAGGCAGGATCCTTTAAAATTAGCACCAATTGAAAAAGGATATATGTTTTTCCAGAACGTGCCTTCTTTCTATACAAAAACACTCGAACTGCTTCCAATATAATGCTTGAACCATCGAAGCTTAAGAAGCGTGATTTTGTAGAATTTCTGTTCCTTTTGGCAACTTTTGTGAGTAAAGTGCAAAGCAGAGAATGCAAACTACACTGACACGCCTTTTTAATAAAAACCGTGTCGTTGAAACTCTATTTTTAAAATCAACTAATCTTTTTTGACTGACTTAAAAGCCAGAAATCTCACCGACATTTTGATTGTGACCCGAAGTATTAACAAAATGCCATAGATTGAAAAAAATTATTATTCCTTTCTCGTTCTTAGCAAAAGGCCTAAAAATGTGTAATAATCGGCAATTTGACATGCTTGTTCTTTAGATGTTATGATAATTATCACATTTCCTTTCCTCTCAATACTTCAAACTTTTCTTCATTGCGGATGATGTAAATAGAAACTGTTCTAGTTTTCGTTCTAGCACATGAAACGAATAGGGAACTAGCTAGGTACGTAAAACATATTAAATTTAACATTGTTTTCCGATTTCTAATTAATTTTAAGCAAAAAAGATCATGTGCTAATAGTTCAATTCCTTCAATAACAATTAACTAGTCGTTGGGAATAATAAAGCACAATAATATAAAAAATAAAGATTAAGGATACAAGGCCTTACTGCAATTACACTTGACTCCATTTTGAAATGAAATGGGAATTTTACCTTCATTGCAACGTTGCAATTAATTCCCGATGAATTATCTTTGGATGATTATGATCATTGATCACCCGTGTACCTAAATCACAATTTAGAGAATCAATCAATATGCGGAGAATATGAGCCCGTCAACCGCTTGTGCACGCTTGCACTCTGTTAACGAACGTAGTTAAATTACTAATTTTAGTATGTAGAAAATGTAGAAATGAACAAGACGTTAAATGAATTGTACCTGATGTGATCGTTTCAGCCAGTACCGCATCAGTTTTGCCGAGAGATTTAGAACGTATAGATATGCACCATCCCCACGATATGTCATGTGTTTACGTTTTTTAAATATTAATACCTAATAATTAACTTACCCCTCGAATCGCATACAAATCCGCCTGCTTCTCTAACTATTAGAACTCCTGCCGCGGCATCCCAGGGGTATAACCCATCACACTGATAGGCGTCTAATCGCCCATCAGCCACGTAGCAGAGTCCCAGAACGGCACATCCTAAAGATCTGAATCTGGGAGAAAAACATAAGTTTTTGTTTTCTAGTTTATTAATTTCTCTTACCCCATTATAACTTTTATTAAATGCTTAAACCTGTACATATACAGGTCGTAATATTTTGGACGCCTTGCCAGTGACATCTCATAGTTGAATATGGTCTGGCCAATTTCTGAAAAAGAAAAAGGTGTTTGATTTAAAAAAAGCAGCAGCAGTTGATTATCTTGCTGTATACTTAGTGTATGTACCGTGCCCAGTTGTACAATATGTCGGTTTATAAAAGACCTAGGAATATGTCTTTTCTAAAAGGCGACCAATTTGTCAAATTTTCGTTGATTTTACTAGTCATTTTGTACGACGAACAGAACGCGGCTCTGAAGAAAAATTAAATTAGAACGGCAAACATATATCTATACAGATGAATAATTTAACAAATTGTCACAGTTAGTTGTTAAAGAAGTAAATAAAATCCAATCATACAAATTAGTAGTGACGGCTCGTCAGGTGACGCAAGTGACGCACCGCTTTACCTAAAATTTCCGTTTGGTTGTGCAATTTAAAATTATTTTTAATTTTATATAAATTTTATGATTTAGGTATAATTCTATATTGAAAATGTATTGTGTTTGTTTGTTTAATACGCAGAAATAAACAGAATAATTGCGCGGTGAATGCCTTTTAAAGATTACTTTCGTTGAGCGCGAATATCAACGGCCAATAGAACGAGTGACGCAGAAATTGAAGCAGCATCGCCCATCGCCTGCCTTTAACGGTTTATACCATACGAGATACGAGTCGCTCAGTGCACGATTATAACGGTTCTTTGTTAATATTTGTCTTGCACAATAATTGTAGAAATGTTTCCTATGTGTGATCCAGTATGTATTTTGTTGGAAACGTCATTTTCCAGATGGAATATTGAGAAGAAAACGGATTTTTTAAATTGCGAGAGACCTGTGCCTTATTCTCTCGATATGGAAAAAAGGGAAGTCAAAAGACAACGTGTACAGGGCGATTCACTATATTTTGACCCCCTTTTAACGTTTTCATTTTAAGAGTTATACAAAAATGGGAAATACAAAAGTTGCACGATTTTGTATGAATTTTTCGAAAATGACATTTGAAAAACAAATGAAGTCCAAACAAAATGGCCGCGGATGTTAACTTTGTTAATTTAAATTGAACACTCTGTATATTTTTACATATTTGGATAGAACGTTCCCTGTCGTGTATAGTCATATAGGATTTGTTGGGTCCATCTCTAACAATAAGCGAGATACTATTAAAAAAAGGAAATGTTTTTTATTAAAAAAATAAGATATCTTGTAATTGTTATACCTCTTTCAGGCACTTCTGCCTTTTTTCCAATTACGTAAGGATTTACAGATTTAGTTGTAATATATTTTGACATGTCGGACATTGATATGGACCAAAATGCGTATAGATATTCTAAATCCCACTAATTAGGCCGTGAGAGGCCTTTTTACTCATGGACAATGTTGTATGGTAGGTCGTGACAGTGACAGGTAATGTCATGATAACATTGTTATTAATTGACAGTTTGTATTATTATTTAATTGAAATAGGTTACAGTACACAGCAGTAGAAAATTGAAATATTATTAGGAATTAAAATAGAATATGGAGAAGATCATTACTCTATTTGAATTCCTAATAATATTTCTACTTCTGTGGTGTAACCACAAGCCGAACTAATATTTCTATTTTTTATAAAATCTAAATGAAAACCCTTCTCACGAACGTCAGTTTTTCGGTAATATTGCAAAAGCAACTAGAAATTTCCAGGTTCATTTAAAGCCGTCGTTTGACCTTGAAAATTTGAAAGTGAGCCAGCGCCAGCGGCGCCTCTTTTTTTCTCTTTAGTCAATCAACGAATATGCTTCACCTATTCTCAATGTCACGAGCCGCCACTGCAAATTAGAGAAACAACAAATCATTCAACACATTCTATAGTCTGGCGGAACTGATATTGGACGTGTCATTGAATGGCTGAAGAGCCGGAATATCAAAGAGGTGATGATTTTAAACATTTGACAATCTGATCCCGCACTGTTTTTACAAAATGATTATCCAAAGAGTAAAATGACGTAGATTAATGAAGATTTAACAATCTGGCCGCATTTTATAAAATGTTAGGCATTTAGTAAACTTACGAAAGTACTTACAACATATGTAACGTTTAATAAATACAAAAATCAAATTTTAATAATATGTACATAGTACATACACCCTGTATTTAAATAAAGGAGCACAGCAACAGCAAACGGATAATCGGATAAACGGATAAGTTGTTTCATTTGCGAGAACAGGATGTCCATGTTGAAATCAAACATATTTTTGTATCTGCGATGTCAATAAACAAATTATATTCAAATTTATACATACTAGTCCAGTCAATGACCATTTTCCCGTATATTTTTGCCAAACAACACCGATTTTCATAAAAATTACCCTCTACTTCAAAGTTGACCTTGTACCGGGGGTTGCGTTTACCCTGGGGGTGGATGCCACCCCTTCTCGGAGATAAAAAATGTTTCATTGAAAATAACTTCGGAAATGGATATATTGACTAATTCTAAGCTATTTTTGTTCTATAAAGTTTTTTCTGAAAGTCAGTACTTTTCTACTTATTCGCGAGTGAGTGTAAATTTTTTAACCAAAAAAAAAACACTATTTCAGACGGTTTTTCGCGAATAACTCAAAAAGTAAGTATTTTATCAAAAAAATATTTTTTTATAAAAATGTAGCTTATAAAAAAACAAAAAGAATGGTGTATTTATGGTGTCTGTAGACTCAATACAAGCGGAGTAATAGCTTGTTGAAGGTTGGTTCTTATACGTCAAACGTCAAAATTGAAAGTTTGAACGTGAAATAACCAAAAACCAATGAATTTTTCTGGGATTACTCATTGAACCATTTTTAAAGTGCTTGAAAAAACCTTTATTTTTATTTTTTATAAAAGTCCCTAGCATCAAACCTAAGCGAGTTATGACGAAAATAAAGTTGGTCCGTATTGTTTTATATGTTATTTCAGGGTTCGTAGCGGCCGGGAAAACCGGGAAAAGTCAGGGAATTCGTTATTCTTCATAAAAAACAGGGAATAGTCAGGGAATTTTAAAAATATTCATGAAAGTCAGGGAATTTGATGTTTGCAACTGGAAATTTTGTGAAAGCCGGCCCTGGGTTCTTGAAAGAAAAAACTATTTGTGGTTTTGAAACCTTTATAAGAGGTTCTTAGGGTATAAAAAAGATTATGGAGTCCAGTCGAGAAAAAATTTAATGCATAAACACCAATTAGTATGTAAAAATGAACTACAAGTGACCTGGATTTTATTTTTATAAGTCAGGGAAAACCTGGAAAAGTCAGGGAATTCTTCATTACTTTTGAACTATGAACCCTGTATTTGCAATAAAAAAAAATTTTGTTATAAAAATAAAAAAATTAAAATTCATGTAAAAATAAAATTCTTATTTTCGATATTTTTGATTGCAAATTTTAATCAGTAGGTTTTTTTTAAGGTTTGATAAAATAAATGTATTACATTTTAAATAATAAAGATTGTATTATATTTTGAACTAAAAAAATTTTTTTTTGCAAGGGTGGTTTTTATAAATGTTGAAACTTATAAATAACAAAAAATTAAAACAGTAAAGAAATCTTAATTTCATCACTAACAGATTAAATTATTCCAAGTTGCTGAATAATATTTTTCAACATTATTTTTTAGATTACTGTCATAGATGAGGGGATTGACAATTTTCATTTCATCATAATTACTTATTTAAAGATGATTTCAACCTATTACACGCTTGAATCTACAATTCTATAATTATTTTCAAATAGGGGTACTTTTCACCCCTAAAAAATAAAAAGCAGCCCCCAGCACTGGTCAACTTTGAAGTAGAGGGTAAGTAGAACCTAAACCCAAATTTTGGTTTGGGAGAATTATACAGTAACGCCGTGTTTTACCTTCAATGACTGGACTATACATCAGTGTGTAGCTTCAACGACGTCTTGTCATATTCAAATTACTTTTTAGTATATTTTTTTATTTTAAAATTGTATCTAAAAGGGGGAGAAAGAGAAAAGTTCTTTTGTTATAAAATTTAATAAAATTTGAATTACTCAATTTAGACGCAGTGTATGAGACATTATTTCAAATGATTTGCAACAAAACTCTAAGTTTTCTTAAACAAAGAGTATTTTGTTTTAGCAAATTGATTATGTAACTAAACAAAACCAATTGGATGTAATTTTCGACAGGGGTATAGATTTTTGTTTTAAGGAATCTAGTTATGATAATAGCACAGTCATTTACCTAATGCCAGATTCCAAGATATGATAAAAATATATATATTTTTTATTTCAACATACCACTTTGTAACTCACAAACGAAGCAACTTTGAACGAACGTATATTTGGCAGAATTTGTGTTTTTCATTAAAAAAACTGTATAACTGAACGGAGTTATTCCACTCACCAGTCTGGCCACTAGTGGATATTTTTTTGCCATTCAGAAAAGCCCCTTGTCCTTTAATGGCCGTATACAATTCGTCTAAGAATGGATTGTAGACTATTCCCAACATTTGTACTTTTTTAATGACTAAACCTATGGAGACACAGGTGATCTTCAATCCCCTTACAAAATTCGCTGTTCCGTCTATGGGGTCTATGATCCAAGTGGGGTCATCTGTCAGTTTTTTTATACCGTTCACCTCGGATTCTTCCTCGCCAATAAACCTGTTAAAAATTCACACGATACATTTTGTATTTTAACCAACTCTGTAAGATTAAAATTGTTTTCTTGCGCATATTATTTTATACAGTAGCTATGCACAATATAATTATTCTATGGGTCAGATTAGACTTATTTATTTTGACATTACTCTTTGTTCGTCACTTATTTTAAATGGTTCATAATAATAACATAGTTGAGGATTGAGGTAGTTTAGAATAACGTGGAATTCCCATTAAATAAGCAAATCAATGGTAGGTAATCTGTAAACATTATTCAAATGGATGAAACTTCCCATACATTTGGGTAAATACCCACAGAGCATAAAATAAAAAATGTAATTTAGTTCTATCTTAGTGAATCATAAACAGTAGTGAATGAATATTATGATCTCAATAATTGTATCAAATTCAATTATTACTAATATCTTAACCTTGAAATGTGAATGTCAAGGCTTGCACTAATGTATTAAGAATATATTACTTATGCGTATAATGTAAAGGAAAATAGAAAAATATAAGCTATTTTACAGATTGATTTTTTTACATTGATTCTGGTAGCATCTAAAGTAACATTGGAAAGCGTAAGTAGATCTAAAAGGACCTTCCATCAACAAGCGTGAAATTATGAATTTCTTGAAGGATAAGCATATATTAAGTTTTTTAATTAACTTGTCGCAAGAACGTAATTTGGCGGAAGTTGTTAGTAGATTAATTAGTGTCACTTTTCGTTAAACTGTAATAATACGCCTTTTAGTGGAATCATAACAACCTTCTTATTAAAATTAATTAATTAAATTATTACGTTATACGACCGTCTTAGTAATTTTTGGAGAATTAGACATGCATAAATATTAGGAAGGATGGATTATTACCATTTTAATGGCATATGCTAATTGTTTTCCATCAAATTCTAGGTTTTTTGGAAGGCACACGCATTAAGAGATCAAAAAACTTTAACATTGATTTTTTTACAAAGCTATTGTTACTTAAATATAATGTATAATCCGGTGATCATTATTCAAATTGAACACATAGTAAACAACCGGTTTTAAAATCTTTCTGGCTATTATACAATTACAAAAAATTTGCGATTTATTCAACGTAAATGTTGATATACACATTTTGACAATCATTGTAGATAAGTCCGGGAGTAAAAGTAAAAGTTGTTTATTTTTATTAATAGAAATTATTGATCTATGTGTATATAATATAAGTCATGCATAGTATGATGGACAAAAAAATTTAGCGATCCAAAGGCTTAAGGGAGTTTAAAATGCGAAAAAAGGACTGTACACATATGTGAGAAACTTTTTGTTGTCCACAATCAGATTCATATTGAATCAAAATAAGCTGAAGTCTGATACGTAACATAATAATACGTAAAGTCGATCTAATATCTCTTATACCAATCTAATATCTCTTATACCAATACTAATGAAATTTAGTTTCTAAAGCAGAGAGAGTTTTTCCTCAAATTTTTATGCCATACGTATTTCACATTCAAAGGACTTGTTAATTGGCTACCTACATAAACAAATTTAAGTTTCTTTCATACCTCTTTCACCATTTTGACACATGCATTGAATTTTATTCATAAAATAAGTTTAGTTAGGTTTGTCATATAGTTTTAAATATAAATTATGTAGAAAATCTTAAAATACCAGAATAGCATTTTTTCTTCTTACATTGTTTACATTTAGTTAGTAGGTGCAGTAAGGTGACCTTTCGGTGTTAAGTATTTAGACGTAGGTAAGTCAGCAAATAATATACAAGGGATGGTCAATTTTCATCAATGTGACAAATCGCATTTACCCATTTCTTTGGCTCTCATACCTAAGTACAATAAGTACATTCCCTTCAGTTAGAGCAGATACGGGCCGATTTTGCTTTATCAGAGAAAATAATGTGTAAAAATTCTAATAAATCACATTCGACCCACCCTCGTAAATGTGTTATTTTGCTCTTCATTTCGAGGTAGAAGAAAACTTTGGTGAAACCGGTTTATCCAATGGTTTTATATCTTATTTTGTTTGTATATAAAAAGCTCGAGGAATTTAAAATACGTGTGAATGGAAGCGATGTTGGTTTAGCCCCTAATGAGTTTATTTCTGTGACCTTCAGAATTACCATGCGTGTCTGTTAAAGTTAATGATGAGGTGAATTAGAGATTACTGGTTTTTGGTTCGGATTCTTTTATTAGAAACATAATAATTCATTGTGTTAATTTATAAGTTCCGCGAATACGAATAATTTTTTTGGAGGTTATATAAGTAGAAATTAAGTTCATTCAAGTTTCAAAGCGTTATAAAAAATTAATCTATTCCTATTATTCTGAGTTTTCCTTCAAATGCAGATTTAGTGTGATTTTTAGAGGTAAATCTATTCCGGGAAATTCTAAATTATACGCGACAGTTTCTAGTTTATCTTCTGGTTTTCCTTGAAAATTTTTGTGTGTAACGATAATTTTTATCAATCACGTTTTATCCTAAATGTTTAGTTTGTTTGAGTTTAACAGTTATTTAAAAATTGCCAGGTCTAACAAATCGAGTTTATCTTATTGGTAATGTAAATTTTCGTAGTTATATTTAAAATGTTGAAGTCATGATAACAATGATTGTTATAAACTCTTTGTTATTAAAACGTTCATAAAAATTATTAGATGAAATTAACTTTGTGGCTTTTAGAAATGAAAACTAGTATTATCTTTAGAATATTGATCTTCATAACTACCAAAAAAATATTAGATAGTTTTCTAGTTTGTGCCTACTTGTATTCACCTTCATACATATTTAAAAACATATTAAAAATAAAAATATGTACTGCATATGATATACCTATACACAATTTTTCCATTCACAATAATTTGTTTATTGTTTATGCTAGTATTTTGTTAAATCTTATTCGAACAGTTGTGTTTTTTTTTGTTTACGTTGTAGAGACAGTGTATGCTTACAGTTTAAGTGGTTAAATATCCACTATGGTAAGATTAACTTTTCTTACTTGTGTTGTGGCCATTTTTCCTTGATCCTGTTAATGAGAATTTCCTCGATTTTCCTATCGTATATCGTCACCAGATCGTACACGAATCCCTTCGTTTCCACTTCATAATTTTCGGCCGTCAGTAGCTCCTGAAGATGATTAAAACAAAACCGAAATCTGGATTAGTAAAATCCTTGATATTTTCAATATCAAACTAACTCACTTTACCCG
Source organism: Anoplophora glabripennis (assembly GCF_000390285.2). NCBI lineage: Eukaryota > Metazoa > Arthropoda > Insecta > Coleoptera > Cerambycidae > Anoplophora > Anoplophora glabripennis. The sequence goes on along the minus strand of NW_019416426.1, from coordinate 235,003 downwards.
ACTCTTTCACCAGCGGCAGGACATAGTCAAAGTACTCCTGAATTTGATCACACATCTTGATTAGCTGACTGAGCAGTAAAAGTTTTCATGAAGTCGGGCGTCATTAATATGCGGTGGAGGAGGCCTTGAGTGGTAGGATCGGTGCTTTATTTTACTTTCAACGTAATTTCCTTGTACAGGGTGTGCGTGTTATGTGGATCACTGTTCATTCAATCGTCCATTAAGGAGGGCGTTTTTATGCTTAATTTTTACTGAATCTATAGCATTCTTTTGACGAGGATTTTAGGAAATCTAAGCAAGTTAGAAACAATATCTCTTCACTGTACCAGTTACACAAGTTTTCTCCAGGGTATAATTGACAGTTTACAAGTTGACAATACAGGACGAGGAAAAAAAAGCGTATTTTTACTTCTTATGTTTATCATTACATATCTTAAACTTCATTAATGAAAATAACTCTATCTACTTCATAATTAATCTAACCTAACTGCTGGATCTTGTAACCGCTTATGAATTCGTAGACACTTGAAGAACTGTCGCCGTCGATGGAATGTTAAGGGCTTGTTTTTGTTTATGTTACAGAAATATTAGAGTACCAAATTATTATCTCTTCAGGGTTAAGTTTTAGCCTGTGTGTGAAAGACCATCATTATCTAACTTTTGTTAACACTTCCTTATATGGTCATGTTTGGTAAAAAGTAAACTGATAGGGTAGGGGAATGCACTGGGTAACGCCCCTGTGAACGGAACAAAACTGAAAGCCCGGGAAGCAACTGGATCATTTAATTGATGAAAACAACCATAGCCGTGTGGCTTTTATTATTATTATTATTGTTTTGATAGAAAAGTAGTGAACAGGTTGCTAGTTCCTATTTTATAACTTGTATAACAGCTCCCGTATTTGTAATAAATAGTGTCACGTCACCCGTGTATTATTTCGATTGAGACAACGGAGTAAACTAATCCCATGTCCACCAAGTGTCTCCGACATACATTTTATTAATAGTAGCAACTAATTCCTTTTTTGTTCAGAAAATCATACCGATTAACATTTTATCTTAAACTAAATTATATTGCGCAGTGTTTAGGACTGACCAAAATCTGTAATTTGTTCTTTCTTTTTATATATTGGTTGGTCTAAGATCAATGATTCCAAAAGTGGTCTATATCGACCTCTAGGGGTCGACTCTTGACTGCAAACGGTCCATGTCAGCTAAAACAAAAATTGGGCGTGCATGAGATGCAAATGGAGGTCCATGAGAATGGATCCCATTTTAGCACGTCGTGCTATTCGCTTTGTGATCTCAACACTTGTATCTTGCAAAAACTTGCACTGTTTCAGCTGTCAAAAAACACATTTGAAGTTGATGAATTTGTAACATTTCAATGTCAGAAAGGCAGGTGTCTATCCGAAACAAAAAAAAATTGGCACGGTCTAAGAGATAAAAAAGTTTGGGGACCTCTGTTGTAGAGGAACAGGATAGCAATCAATCTAGTCTTTCAAATTACTACAAAACGAAAGATTTAGTACAAAAATCAGGTCCAAATTATGTGGCTGCCTTTTTTCGTTGATGGGATTCCAGCTTAATCAACGTTTTTTTTTTTTTTTTGAATAAAAGATAGTTTAAAGCACATTTTTCCAATTTTCATGGCTGGTCCAAAGGATTTTTTATCATTCTTTCCGCTAACTTCCTCAAATTGAATTCAGATTGTATGCTTCGCAGTCACATTATTAAAGTCAGCGATTTAAAAAGACACCTTGTAACATTCTATATTGTTTAACATTTAGCACGGAGGAATGTTCCTTGCTCTTTGGGGTAAGCAAACTTTAATTCACTATTTGTTCAATTAATAACACAGGCATTGTTTCGTATTTATTCAACCAAATCTCCAAATCTTGTCAGGTATCTTGATTTAGACTATAGATCTAATTTCCAAGGTTTTCAAAAGCTAAGTGTAAATCTTTTGTGACGAAAACTGCAGTTTTTGGCTCAAGGATGTCTGAAATCAAAAGTAAATTCAAGGCATTGTATTTTTTCCTGTAGAGATTAGAATATATTACTTAAAATAATTGAAACTGTTTTTTTAGACTGTTAACTAAACTAGAATAACATTCTGACGTTGTTTGGAGATTCACACTAATTTATAAATACAGACACAACAAAGGATTTACCTATTTGAATACGAAGACGACGTAGTATTAAAAACATAATGAACTTTTTTTACAGCATCGTGTATTAAATATACTTTTGCTATTTAAATATCTGTAGAAAAAACTAATTATCCAAGCAGCATACTAACGTTTTTCACGTCATTTTTTGATATTTGGTCAAGCACGTCAGCTTACGAAAAAATATCGTAAATATGAATTTACATTACGTAAATATGACGTCATTTTAATTTAATTTATAAAAAAATTTGGTTTAAACATTCATTTTAAAACATTTTAAGCTTGAGGAAAGTATATTTTTTAATTTACTTATATATTATAATGATCACTGACAAATTGTGGTAGCTCAATGGTAAATTAGTAATAAAGTAGGCAAGAAATACAAATTTTCATTTTCAGTCTTAAGATTGTATTGTGAATATCAGATTCCGTTTTATTTTACTATACAGATGTGTAGACTTATATGAAGTTATAAGTACGATCGTATTCGATGCAAAGTAATAAATCATTGCCTGTCAAGGGAATCAGTGCAACACATTTTATAGGGGGTTTTGGAAATTGAATAATTTCTTTATGCATTATGGATTAACAGTTATATATTTATGAAGGACAAAATGAAAAACAAAGGCATCTCCTTCGCACATTGGGCGGCAGGACAACAATACATTTATTACTCCCTTCATTATCCCTCATATGACTTGTGTCTTGTGTTTTTTGCGGCGGCGCGCGTGCCGGCCTGGCGTGGTCAGTTTCGTTTCGGTTGTATTGGTGCTGCGTGTTTCTCGCTCGCGATATTTGTGAGGTTATAACTGTTATAAGTGCAATTATATTTCTTTCGGGCTATATGTGTGTTTCGCGCTATTATTTGAGAATTTGTGAGTGAAATCATATTTCTTGTGCTCCGTAACAAAAGTGTTTTTAGTGTTTTATTTGTGTGCTGTGTGTGTGTTTCGGGCTGTTGTTTGTGAATCGTGAATGCTATTATATTTTCTGTGCTAGTGAAGTGAAGTTTTTTGTATTATTATTGCTCTGTTGTCGTTATATGGATAAATGGAGGCGGTGCCTGGATGTTCGCGAGCCGGATGTACTGCTGTGGGTACAAAAAAATCTATATTAAGTTACAGAGAAAAAACGATAATATTAAATGTCTATAACCCTTTAGAAAAGGATCATCCCATGAAACTGAAGACTGGTTTGGTGGAAATGTGTTCTAGATATACTGGAGTAAGCGAATTATCTGTTTTCAAAATTTTAAGAGAGAAGAAAATTGAAGGAGACGTTAAGAAACCTAAAAAAGGGGGTGCAAAGAAGAAATTAATATTAAATGAAGATGAGAAAAATGCAGTTTGGCGTACAGTACATAAATCATAGAATTTATATTTTGTTTATAATTTGTTAACATTTCTTGTTTGATAGAAAAATAACTTATTTTGTTGAGATTGGTAGAGAATTGTTGTTAGTGTTTTCATTTGATAGAATCATATCATAGGATTTATATTTTGTTTTCATTCTGTAAATATTTATAGTATATCTGTTATACAAGGTTTTTGCTTTGAAACTTCGTTCTCCTTATAAAAAAAAGAATCGTAATGGGGTGCGATGAAGAGATCAGTTCACGTCTGGAACCCTGTTCCTACAAAAATCCCTTTATTCTCATAAACTATTTGTTTTAAATGTAATTTATTATAAATCCAATTCGTTATTTAAATTCCACATATGTACTACATTTCACCTCTGTACGCGCCACTGTTTATTGTTCCCTGCTCTACGATCAAGCTCGCCAGGTTAGTATTTGACGTATAACCGACCACTTCGTACACTCGATGCACCTGGCCGACTACAGCTAGTACCAGAACACAGTGCGTATGCGGCGGTATTTCAGATTTTACATTCAATTTCATTTTAAATTTGAAACGGTTCATCTTACGCCTCCTAAAAATAATGACACGATTTTCCTTTGATAAAAGACCGACAATTTTTTGCTCTACTTTGCATCGTATACGATCGTACTATAGTTTGTTTTTAATTTATCATTTTACTGTGAATTGTTATCACATATTATCGTTAAAAAGACGATTGCCATATTTACAACATGTTAAAACTTCACAAATTATTATATAAAAAAATACCTATAAGAAAATATTTATATACGAATTTTTAATTATAAAGATTTTTTTATTGATTGAAGGCCTCGACAAAAACATCTTCATTTAAATAAAAAAATAAAAAATTCACCATTTAATTAATTTTGGCCAATTTCGTTTCTTTTTTAAATAATTTTTCATTGTCGGTATCTCAGAAACGTCATACCTGTCTTTTTTTTCAGAGGATACAGATAAAAAGAAACTACCTTGTATTACAGTGACTTCTATACGAGCCACTGTACCTTGTATCAAACTAATAAGATTACTGTTTTTATGGAATAATCAAAGTAGGCCGATTTATCCACAATTGAAATCCTGTCATAACGTCTAAACAACTTTCTTTAACAATATTTTTTCGTGTTCTTAAAAAAGCAGTTACTTTTACATAATTTTCAGATATTTTGCACATGTAAACTTAAAATTATAAATAGTTTTATTTTAAAAACAATAATTTTTTCTAACGTTTTCTCTAAAATGAAAACCATTTTCCGTTCTGGTCCACAAGAACAGTGGAGACACAGTATAATATGGTCACAAATGCTAGTATCATATTCATAACACATTTTATGGAAAACTTGACAATATTTAGCATTTTACAGCGAAGGCAAAAGGCTTTTCAAAAAATAGCAATGAAAGACCATAGCAGTCTGGGATAAAACTCCTTTTGTCCCTATTTTAAATTATTAGTAGTACACATTGTATTTTTTCCTCATGATTTTTACATAACAATTAGATTAATTTGATTTTCACTGAAAACATGGTTTTTAATCTTTAGAAATAAAGAAATCAAACATCATAAAACTCAAATTATCTTACTTATCATAACTTTAGGGGCTACCATATGCAATTGCCCTAATAAAGCTGAAGAAGATGTTATGAAAGTTTGACTTAAGCACGTACCTCAGTATGTATTAAAGAAGAAATAAATTTCAATTTTAAATTTCAACAATATTTTTTGGACGTATATTGAGTAAGAAATAAATTTCAGTTTTAAATTTCAACTATACTTTTTTGGAGAAATATGATCAACAGCCAACAACAGCTAGGTTGGTAATAAACAAATCTTCATAAAAGTAACTAGAATCCATGCAATTTTGTTGCACGGAATAGAGCATGTTCTAATTCATGCAATTCAGTTGCCGGAACAGTATTGCATAATCTGATAAGAAAAATTTCATTGATTCTACCGCGGCAACCAAATCCCTGCAACAAAATTGCATACAGGCTTAAAACATTTGAAATCTGGTATATATTTGGAATTATGTGTGGTTTGCAATATAGTCTGTTATCTTGTGACACGGCGTATTTCCTAATATCGAAATGAAAATTAGTTTTTACCATTAGTTCATAGTTTTACCATTTTAAACCGTATTAGTAATTGATAACTTATTTTAGTCTTTTTCTACTGGAAATTGTGTCTAGATTTAGGTATAATAACACTGGAATTATTTCTGGAAGAATTCAATAATTTACCGCTGTTGTTCGATGGATTTGATTTTCAAATTGTTAGTCAATTCATAACTTTATGCATGATGCTCCGGTAAGAACCTATATTAAATGTGTTAAGTCTTGTTCATCTTGTGACAGACGCACGGAACCATCAGGTGAATATGCCAATGGTCGAGTTAAGGTTCAAAGGTTAAGAGGAATATGGGATCAGTATTTTCTATTGCTATGGACTACATATATTCAATTTGTTTAAGTGTAGTCAGAAAAATTCTTAATATCTGGGTTGATGTGTCATTACAAGTTAGACTGAATAATCGAAAAGTTGAACAAATCTTGGATTGTTTAATATACGAGGTTTGATCAAAAAGTAATGGGAATTTTCAAATTGCGCGTGTTGTATTTAGTCTATCTACTTTGAAGGGGGTGGGATAAAGTTTGAAGATTATATAAATACTTTTTGAGAAAATTTACAATTTCCGTTATTTTTTTTATTAAACCTCGTATCACTTGCAATTAGACGTTATATTCCAGGTAAATAGAAAACAACGTCGGTTATCGGAATAACCAAGATGGAAAGCAATGGAACATTTCTACTGTATTTGGACTCTATTCTTAACGATAATGTATCTCTTATTGTCGTTTTTGAGCATGTTATATTATTGCATTGCGTAACATTAATCCTTTTATCTAAGAGCCACATTAAAAAATTTGGTTGTCATTTAGCAAATGAAAACTACTGACAATATTTGTAAGTCGTTGTGAAAAGATTTATGGCAAGGAATATTTTCTTCATCATACGTTATGTCATTTAAATATTCGGTAATTCAGTCAGATACAGTATTTTTTTAAACATTATTCAGATCTAACTCCAGATGGATATAATTGTTTCCAGTTCAAAAAAAAATATCTACAAACGTAACATTTATTCATACTCTAGTACTAGTGAATCAAATTGTATGATGAGAGATAATCATTTTTTAAAATACATAATATTGCTAATTCTGAAAATAAGACGTCTATACATTTGAAGGTATTTTGCTGTATCTGAGTTATTTTATATGTATCTCCCAAATTCAAAACATTTTAATATATTTGTTACAAAAAATTTATCACAGGAATTTTGTAAATCTTTATGTTCTACTTCCACCAACATTTTTATACCCTTCTGAACACATAATTTAAAATTAATCCTCGAATTTTTTATATTCAATAAGTTAAAATGTGTATTGGGCAGTGTTGTTATATTGCATTTAAGTATCCATAAAGAATTAAAATATGTACTCATGTGTATATTGAACTGAATACAGAAGCTTGAGATTAAAAGTTAATGAATTGTCCTTGTAGACCAGTACAATTTACTTTTGTATACAAAACAATACAATATAAAAAAATTATTGTTTCTATTATTGCTTTATTATTTCCGTTTGTATATAGTGTAACTCATTAAGAATCAGGATAACTATCTAATTTTTTTTTGAGATACGCGATTCAAATAATCTTTTTATATAGTGGCCTTCAAGATGTACAGTGCCGGCCCTTTGAAAGTGGTTGACTCTTATAAGCAAATTGTCTATAATTGGCCTTTGTGAAGCTGACTTGAAAATGTGAGGTTTAAATCGGCGGTCATTATGTCAAATTTAATGTGTGTCTATCATACTAGCTCTAGTGAGCAAAACAAATCCAAATTAGGTAGCAAATTATTTATTTTTCCAATACTGAAATATATTATACATTCTAACAGCCATTCATTCGCCGTCAACGAGATCTAAAAATGAACAGTTTTCGTCGTCAAAAAAAGGCGATTCGTAAAGTTAGTATTTTGTCCAAGCACCATTTTTGTCTATAACACTGCAATCTACATGGCATTGATAAAATTAATGTTCTTGTTATAATCCTCAGTGATGTTATCCCATGCGTTTTCAATTGCCTCCCAAAGTTCTTCGACGTTAACTGGACGGAAGTTTCTGTCGTAATTTTTTTCACTATATATCCCCAGGGCTTTGAGGGCCAAGGTAAAACATCGATGTTGTTATCAATGAACCATTCTGACGCAACTCTTGAGGTGTGAATTGCACAATTATCCTGCTTGAAAGTGAAACTCTGAGGATACAGCATGGTCACTACAAATATCAGGACTTTGGCAGCTTATCCAAGCCCAATCGTTAATGGAAGAATCTATCGCTGCGCTGTGTAGGTTTCACCTAAGACTCCGAATACCTTATAATCTCTGGTGGGTAGACACGGACAGAAGCATCGAAGCAAGACTGAAAACTTTTTTCGTCCGAAAATATAATATTCTCCCAGAAGTTGTCTGGGCTTCCTACAAATTGTCTTGCAAACTCTAACCTCTGTTCTTTATACTGGGGAGTCAAAGCAACTGTATTTGCGGCCACATAATTCTTCAGCTCCGAATCTTTCGCCCGCTTCCTTGCAGTTCGCACTGATCCAGGAAAATTCGTCTCAAAGGAAGCCGCTACTGCCATGTCAAAAGGATTTATTCTTAGGTGGTGCTTACTTTTCGACGTCCACCGTGAACATAACGTACGTGACCCCCCGCAATCCATTTTTCTTCGAGTTTAAATATGCTGTTCTTGCATACATGCAGATCATCCGCAATGACCAATCATTCTGAAGTAAAGTTATAACTCTCACTTTATCTAGTTCCGTTAAACGCGGCATCTTGAATTACCAAGCAAATTACTAATGACACTGACATATAAAAACTTGTCATAATAAGTAGACTAGGAATAGTCTATGAAGTAGACCACATCACATTAGAAAAATAAATCGTCCACTTTCAAAGGGCCGGCAGTGTACCTACTTGTTGAACTAATCCAGTTGATAATGCGTGGCCTTCTGCGATTGATTTTGAAGACGATTTTTCTAATTTGCGTAACTGTCATCATCTTCAGGCATTTCCGATACTTTCTAGATTTTTAAAATGAAAGAAAAACCTTTAAAAATAAAATTTAAAACTAGAGCTGTGGTAAAAAATGATACGTAGTTTTGGTAAAACAAATCTTAAAAGTAGTTTTCTAAAATATCACTTCCAAAAAAATTACAGCGGGCGATAGATTACAAACTATCGAAACTGGTTCAACGAGTAGGTACATTTACATAGAACACTACTATGTATAAAAAAAGGTAGTTCGAATCGTGTATCTCTAAAATATTTTTGATAGTTCTCACTCTATTGGCGACGTAACTATCCCGCTAAAAAACGACTTAATTATTATATCATAATGCTACGTTTTTATGCTGTACCATAATACTTCTTTTTCAACGTCATTATGACGTGAGTGGCTGACCAATAAATGACATCACTTGACGTGACTTCTGCCTGGATTGTTATTATGAATTTTAAAAGTTCGTTTTGTCCATAAGGATTTTCCTCATTAGAAATTAAATATTTTGGTAGCAATAGGTAACAGTTCTATTAGGTACCTATTGTTATTAAAAAACAATTTTAGTTAAAAGAATTGGTGTGTTTTAATTTGTTTTTATAATTGATTGATTCTAAGAAGGTATGGTTGTGAAGGTAATATCACGCAACAGAATCTAAGTTTTACATAAGATTTTTCGTTTAATCACCACACATCCACATCTATATGAGATTCCTACTACACTGAAAAGGAAATTTTATTATTTTTTTACCTCCTATGCCAAAATTAGTCCAAGGAGTTAATTTTATCTAGTTTTTTCTTTTCAGTATGGCAGTATTGGCAGTTAAATAAAAAAGTTAAAAAATGCCACAATTAGACAATTACAGACTATTGTACAATTTTTTAACATTCTTGCGCAATATTATTACACATATGTCTGATACATCGAATTGTGAACACTTTTTGAGTTCTTGCCAAGACATTCTTGATCTGCAACAAAGTGTAGCCTTGTGAATTTGAACTTCCTATAGATATACAAAGAACAGTTATTATAATCTGTATGGAATAACATTCTTTTTACCTAAATGTACTTTTCAGAATGATGCAATGTTGGAAATCCTTTGCATCAGGTGTTATCAGTTGCAAAGAAAATGTTTTTTTTTTTATTTAATGAATATATTTTAGACATATTTTGGTGACAATATAAAGCATTTACTATTTAAAAAATAAATGTGTGAAGGTCACTGAAATATAATATTATTATTAAAAAGGGTGGGAGGAAATGTATATTGTTTTATACCGTAAATGTATAATTTTTGTTACCTAATTTGCTTTATTTCTAAATCAAAATCATAACTATGTAATAAAATTATGTGCCACTGCTAGTGTTACCTTGATTATTACCATACATCTAATTAAATATAAATAAAACGTAATTATAAAATTATTAAATTAAAAACAACTACGTGTTTATTTTTATAACATAAATACATGATTATTATCCACAACAACGTATCTTTTTATAATTTTAATTTAGGAACATAATGGAGAAACTCGCATCAAAATGTTGACGCCCTAAATACTTGCAATAATATTTTTTTTTTACATATTAATAGTATATTTATGCATTTATTAATGCTCACTAAATATTTCAACTAGATATTTCCAGATACAGCTTAACTTTATAAATATGTATTTTGGGATGTAAATCACTTGAGCATCACGACAAAGTTGTTAAATAATATATGTATTTGTAGATCTGTAGAGATAACCAATATATATTAGATATATTTTAAACTACTTGCTACAGTTATTGCCCATAAATAGTAATTATGTAACATAAGATCTTTTGTGAGTGTTAAACACTTATTGTTTCTTTAACCAATAGATTTACTGTACTAATTATAAGAGCGTGTGTGAAAATTCGCTGATGTTCTGAATACAATCAACAGGGTCGATTTTTTATAATCTATATATATAGCGGCCGGCAATTGGCGGACCGCTGTCAAGATCCGGACCGCGGAAGGTAAAAAACTGGACCGCCAAAAATTTTTTTAAAGTATAATCACTCAAATTATTTAAAAAATATATTTTTCTATAGATAACAATACGTTTGAGTGCTACCCTTATCATTTTTTAATGGTTAGTACGTCAGTAAAAAAACTGACTCAAGACCGCAAATGTAATTTCTCCCATTGATTTTGAATGCAAATTGCTCATCTATTGTCACCACGCTATAATCTATAATCTATAATCTAATCTATAATCGCCACGGTAGCGAAGTCGGTCGAGAGTGCGGTGGCAAGCATTTCTCGGCTAGGCTTCCTACTCTGGTCCGGGTTCGATCCCCGGTGTCGGCACTGGCAATGTCTATGGATAATGGGTGTTTGTCCGCGTTTTTTCAAGTGTAGCCCCCTTCCGCACAAGCCTTTGGCTTTGGATTTGGGGGTTGTCTCATTTCTGTGGTGTGTTTTGTGTTTTTTATTGTATTTCATATTATTTTGTGAGTGCAAATTAAAACAAAAAATTAGTAAAGAATAAGAGGTTTTTTTCTGGATCTCGTTAAAAATTTTCAAAACCACCTAAAATTACTTGCCGACCCTTGATCTATATCATACCTATATATTTTTATATCACCTTACTTATCCTTATCGTTCACGGTGATCAGGAAGAGAGAAAAAGTTCGATGAAAATGTCCGCCAAAACGGCTAACGCAGAAAGTTTCTGTATCATCTGGACATTCAAAATACGCAAAGCTCAAAATCCCATCAGATACTTCTTGCGAATTATGGGTATTTGTATATACAACGTGTCCTAAAAGTATGGAAGCAGCACAATAACTTTCGAAAAATGCATTTTGAGGAAAAATGATTCAGACAAAAGATTTAGGATTTGTCCCTGGCTATTCAATGGTGACCCTAGATTTGACCTTGACCTTGACCTTCAAGGTTATTTCTAGGTCAAGTGAATTTTTTTCAAATGGGATGCCCTACTTTTGACCCCGGAAATGAAAAGAGCGGAAAATTTTACGTTCAGATATGTCCTTGACCATTTTCCGAATTTGACCACTGATGGTCATTAAAGGTCAAATCAAGTTCACGCATGGTTTGTCGCGCTGTCTTGAAAACAACGGGTTGCAAAAAAAATTACCATAACTAACGTTGTAGGATTTTTCCCTGGCTATCTGACGGTGACCCTTGATTTGACCGTGACCTTAACCCTCAAAAACCGCACTATATCAATTTTGGCAAAAATCGGTTGATTTTTGAAATCGCGTCCGCCATCTCGGATCCGCAATCTTGGACTAAAATTCCTCAAAAACAGATTTCAGATTCGTAGTCAGCGACCCCAAAAACCCCCCGATACCAAATTTGGCATAAATCGGTTGTTTGGAATCGCGTCCGCCATCTTGGATCCGCCATCTTGGAAAATGGTCGAGGACATATCTGAACGTAAAATTTTCCGTTCTTTTCATTTCCGGGGTCAAAAGTAGGGCATCCCATTTGAAAAAAATAAGTTGACCTTGAAATAACCTTGAAGGTCAAGGACAAGCTCAAATATAGGGTCACCATTGAATAGCCAGAGGGAAATCCTAAACCTTTTGTCTGAATCATTTTCCCTCAAAATGCATTTTTGGAAAGTTATTGTGCTGTTCCCATACTTTTGGGACACGTTGTATATACAAATGCCCATAATCAAGAAGGATCTGATAGGATTTTGTGCTTTGCGAATTTTGAATGTCCAGATGATACAGAAACTTTCTGCGTTAGCCGTTTTGGCGGACATTTTCATCGAACTTTTTCTCCCTTCCTGATCACTGTGAGTTGTAGTCATATTTACATAATATTCTTGCCTTTAGAATATATGTAATTACAATGAATGCCATTACATGTTTTTGTTGTAATATCAAGGCTTCATAAGTTAGTAAATAGCTTGTTACTATTATAATAGATTACTTGCATAGTTAAAGTACATAATTATACAGGAATAATTTCTCAAATAATAGATTAATTTCTTTAAATGGTAAATATTTCTCATCTTTATACTGTAAGTTACTTATTTCACAATTATCAGTGGTAAAGGAACAAAGTTGACATATTTCATATTCACCTAACATGATCATTATGCCTACTATATACTTATGTGTGAAAATAATAAAAATAATTATATCTCCTCTTAACTTTATCTAACATTTATTATCTTTACGCCACTACGATACACCTTTTATCTTTATCTTAATTTCTGGTTTGTTTATTCGAAGCAAGAATTTTATTAAGTTGTGTAAAAATTTGTCAAAAATGTTTTCATGTACTAATTATAAAAATTTATGTTTTAGGCATTCGATTTCCAAATTTAAACATTCCTGTTTTGTCTAAATTTTCAGATCGAAAAGGTTAAATCCAGAACCGTGTCTCCAAAATTTTACATCAAAATCGAAAAATGTACTTTGTGAGTTACCTTCATTGCTTTATATTTGCAGTCTAATATCTATAAAAATTTTACAAATTTAAATGTGTGTTTTAGAACCAATCATCGTCTCCAGGACCCCAGGGGCCACCAACATCTGTCTCCGGTCCACCAGGTCAGCCGCCACAAGGCCAAGAAAACCTTAGTGCCCTCCAAAGAGCTATCGATTCTATGGAGGAGAAGGGAATGCAGGAAGATCCTCGTTATTCCCAGTTGCTGGCTCTTAGAGCGAGAAGCAATGGATCCAATTCTATTTTCAGTCAGTCTCAAATGGCACAACTAAGGTTATTATTCCTTTTGGGAAATTTTCCCATACTTTTCTTTCAAATTGCAATAGTAGGAAAGCAATTTATTTTTGTGGTGGAATAACAATATTTTTTTTAGGAATCAAATAATGGCTTACCGTTATTTGGCGAGGAATCAACCAGTACCGCCTCAGATATCAATGGCGCTGCAAGGCAAAAGACCCGATGGTTCTCCACAGTGTCCGACACCACCCCCCTCACCTTATCCTCAAGGGGCAACTGGACATCAGGTAAGATGGACATTCAGCATGAAATATTAACCAAACCACGCTAATAGATAAGTTTACAAGCATGGCCAATACTATGTAGATCACTTGGCCGATATACTCTAATTAGTCGCATTAGTAACATGTTTTAAGTACCAGTGCTGCATTTCAAAATGCTAAAATAGTTTTTTGGTAGATGTACATTAGTTTTCATTTTCTTGCAAAAGATTTACCATTTAGAAAAATTTGGAATCCTCTATATGATTACAAAATGTGTTCAAAGCGGTATCCGTGGGCCTCAATATACTCTTTGATTTTTCGGTTTTAAAAAAAAAAACAAAAAAAAAAATAGATAATATCCTTAGATGTGGCATAAGAAAACATGTCTTCATGTTTTACATGTTTTGTTGCACTCAATATATTATTGAAAATATGTTATAAATTATGAGTAGATAGTTGACAATTATTTAAGATTTGTACTATTTTTGTCAAAATGTGGTATTTTTTTATTTTATGTTTATTTAAACTTTATAAGTACATCAATTTGAGCTAATTTGTTCAGAAAATATTTTATAAATAAATTTAACTCTTTTTTCCGTAAATAAATCTGTGGCTTTTGGTTCTAAATGGGCCAATGTCAATTTTTGCTTAAATTGAGCTTTTGATATGATCGAATTACATTTTTCGAGGTGTATTTAGGATAAAAAGGCCAATGTCAGATTCCCCTTAATTATGTTTGTATAGAAAGTTGAGATGGCCAATGTACTTTGCTCAAATACGTATACACAAAACTTTAAAACGGCCAATATTACATGTGCTATATCCATAAAAAATAAAATGTGTTTCTAAAACGGCGAACGCCTTATCTGACTAGTGGCATTTCATTTTATAAACAAAAATTGTGGACCCTCGACCTAACAATTTATGAAAGTCGAGGAAACGATAACTCTGAAATTTGCTACCTATGGAACTGGGCTAACCTTATTCATATGATACCCCGAAAGCCTCCTATTTTGGTTCAAGAGATAAGTTTGAATTATTTTTGAACTTCAAGTTACTTTTTCAAAAACACTTTGAGCATAGTAAACTGAAACCAGTATTATTTTGAAACAAAATGACACATTCAGTATAGGAATAATAATAGAAATGAAATAGAATGAATCCTGATTCATGTTTTACAAAAATACCTTTAAAGGTGATGTAGCATTTTTTAGTCAGTAAATCAAGACTTATAGAAGTAAAGATGAAAAATCATCGAGAAATCATGAAAATTACTGGGCGTGATTTTATTGTTGGAAAGTCTTGGGAATGATAGTACAAGAGGCGTCTCATCTTGTGGGTCATGAAAAAAGTATAGCGTCATTGTTTTTTATCAACAAATAGGTCAAAAATTCGTAATTTTTCGTTCTATGCGTTATCGTAAAAAGAACTATTAATCTTAGCAAAAAATGTTCAATAGACGATAGATATATTGATCTAGAGAAAATCATCTTTAAAATGAGACTTTATAAGTTAAAATTGCTTTATAAATAAAAAATTTATTGCAAAATTAAACTGAAAAAGTGATTTTTCTTTAATTGTTAATAACTTTTTAAATAATTAATAAAATCTTACCAAACTTTCCCAAAATGTGAGTTTTTATATCCTTAAGAGATGTGCAAAAGATGGTCTCGATCGGTCAAATAGTTTTTGCAAAATTCCATTTATTTGTCCCATTTTTGCAAAATTTTCAAATGATTATTCCGGGGGCAGGGTTATGACTAAAACATTCTTTTTGAGCTCATTTTCTTCGAAGGGACATCAAGTATCCTCTAGCTAAAAGAAATTATTTTTTTTTTCAAATGTAGTACAAAAATTGCTAACTCCAGACCTATTGGTCATAGAAACTTTTTTTTTCAATATGTAGGTTTTTTTACGAGCTTTCGAATGGTGTATATAACTTCTTTCAAAAGTTAATAATCGCAGAGTTATTTTATTTGTTTATTAAGGAAAAAAGTGCCTTTTATTTGTTAACAATTATATACAACTAAACGAAAAATGACGAAATTTTGACCTATTTGTTGATAAAAAACAATGACGCTATACTTTTTTCATGACCCACAAGATGAGATGCCTCTTGTATTATCATTCACAAGACTTTGCAACAATAAAATCACGCCCAGTAATTAATAAATTTCAAAATGTTTCCTTTCCTGGTCTATTAACAAGGAATCCAAACCAGACATATCTAAACTTATGCTCTCATCGGATAAGCTTCTGGTGGATATCCCTCAAAACAATCTCCAACATCTAGAAGAACTTCAGGTTTATATTGACGAAGATAGTAGGCCTTACTGTAGACAATTTTTAAGTACTCTTACAGTCTCACCAACAACTATACTGACATAACAAGTGTTGACAAAAATGAGATATCACATAAAGATATGGATAAAAATTGATGTTTTGTGTTTAGTAATGCTAAGTATCATGTAAAAGTTTTTTATCGATAGTTGTTTTAGTATATTGTTGTTCGTCCCATTGCCTATTGAAAGAATATTTTTTCTTAATATAACTTTTTTCCTAATCACTCTTTAACGCTTAAATGCTTTGAATATATAAAGTTTATTTTTTAATGAATTTCTAAAATCAAATTGTTTCCTATATTTTTGTGTTTGAGTCAAAAACTTTAATTGCCATTTTCTTAAATGAAATATTTTAGAAACACATTTTATTTTTTATGGATATACCACATGTAACATGGGCCGTTTTAAAGTTTTGTGTACACGTATTCGAGCAAAGTACAACCTTCTATACAAACATAATTAAGGGGAATCTGACATTGGCCGTTTTATCAGAAATACACCTTGAAAAATGTAATTCAATCATATCAACACTCAATTTAAGCAAAAAATTACATTGGCCCTTTTAGAACCAAGCCACTGAACTATATCTATCAAAAAATTATTTATTAAACTTTATCTAGATGGCATATATGAATTCATAAATAATAATTACAACATTTTCTATAGTTTCTTGGCTCTATCCATCTCTTTTTAGTTGCATAAATTAATATTTTGTTCATCGTAGGTCCCAGTTTCAATTCTAAACATCTAAAAAAAAATGAATTATATTTCCTTTTTTATTCAGGTTCTTAAGTGTACAATATACAGCGTGAATTATAATCAACAATGCCTTGATCCTTAAACACTTTCAATGTTTCCTTGCTTTTAAACTGAAACACTTAGTTTTTAACTTAAAGATCTACAAATGGATCTGGAAGGCATTTCTATATACAGGGTGAGTCATTAATAATGGTACACAGCTGATTGTTAACGTCAAAATATAGCGATTGAGCCAAACATGCCTTAATCAATTGTTGCTCCTTTTCATTCTACAGGGTGTTGAAGTTGAAAAAATATTTTCGATTTTTTGCTATATTTTAAGTATGTATGGACCGATTGTTTTGAAAATTTGTAATTTTACATTTCTTGAAGTGGCAAATACGAATATACAAACAGTATTGGGGTCACGTCTAGGAGGCGCTAGTTATACTGTCTTATTAATGTAAAAAATATGTCTTATTTTTTGTATTTTATAATTTTGAATTTTTTGACTAGAAATTATTGAACTATGTTCAATTCTAAATAAAAATGGTATACTTGTTACAAATCGATAAACTCAAACCGTTTTCAGGATACCGACGTTTTAAATTTTTGAAATTTGGCGGGAATTAAATTACAAAATTATTTTTTCCAAAGTAGTAGGCATTGACATAACAAATTGACAGCACATTACATCCGAGAAGTAAGAGAATATCTTAATAAAAATTTCCTGCACCGTTGGATTGGACGCAGTAGCGAAGTACCTTGGCCTGATTTATATCCGCTGGATTTTTACTTTTGGGGCTATCTTAAATCTTTAGTTTACAAAGACATTATTAATAGTCGAGAACAACTGTAGACAAATATTCAAGAATCAGTTCATATTAACAAACAACATAGAACTTTATTTAATGTCAAGACAAAATTTAAATAAAAGGCTAAGAAAGTGCATTGAAGTCGCTGGTGGTTACTTTGAGAATCTTTGATGATTAATAATTTATTTTTTTTTAATAAAAATTTCAGTTGCTGTAATGTTTGTCTTAATTCTTAATTCAGGCTTGGCGTCTTAAGATTTCTAGTTAAAAAATTGAATATTATAAAATACATAATATTAAACATATTGATAGGGCAGTATAATTAGTGTTTTCATATTTGTATTTGCCACCTCAAAAAAAGTAAAACTAGAAATTTTCAAAACAATCGGTCCATACACACTTAAAATATAGCAAAAAATCGAAAATATTTTTTCAATTTTAACACTGTAGAACGAAAAGGAGCAACAATTGATTAAGACACGTTTGGTTCAATCGCTATATATGCTGTGTACCATTATTAATGACTCACCCTGTATAAAAAAAACTCATGTCATCGTACAACTCAAAAAACCTTTAGAGTCATGTTCTATTTTCTAAGGAGCCCCATTGTATATCGCCAATATAAATTCTGATCATCAAAATCATACGTGAAATTTTCTGTAATTTTCGACTTCTAAATACAATCAATTTTTATTGTTGATTGCTTATATAAAAAAAAGAGTTTTTTAGTTTTATTAGTGCTATGAAATTTTGAATTACCTTCGTAACTTGTTTACACAACATCGGCATCGTGTTCTCTTCTGACAGTGAAAAAATAATAATTTAAAATAACTTTTGTACTGTTTCCTGCACTTCCTGTCAATCATCGGTAAACCTTTTTAAAACTATGTATTATTATAGGCATGAGTGGTTTTTTCTTGATGACAGATTTAATTTTTCTTGTGTCATTTTTGAAAATGTTTCACATTCAGATTTTCTTTGACACCAAAAAGTGAAAACTTGTTTATATTGAGAAACATGCACAGTTACTTAAGTAATGCTACACTATAGTGGTTAAAAATTTAGAACACCTTATATTTTGCATGCTTACACTGCCTAGGTATGCTGTTATGCTATGCTATGCTTTTACATCTACATCGTAAATAAAATAGTTATTTTTCCGTAGTATATTAGTGATTAGGTAACAATAATACCATGAATATTTATTTCAATATGGCATTGAAATTATCAAATTATTGTCTATTTTAATATACTTAACTAGCTCTAGTAATAATTATATGTTAAATAAGTAGTTTGTGTTCGATACTTTTGCATGTACTACAACTTTTGCGTAAGATGTAGATTATAATTTTTTTCTACATTAGATTTATAATATTTGTTTAATTAATATAATTCAAATTTACAATACATGTTTTGGTACTACTTGTAAGAAGATAATCTCTTCCATTAATTAATAATAAAAGCAATAACATTTAACTGAATTACTCTCATTAGTAATTCAAATTTGTAAATAGCATATACCTAATTTTTTAAATTATTATACCATCAATATTTCAAATTAATTTATACATATTTACGTACTTCAAATTCAATTTTACTTTGAACTAGTTTTTAAGTATATATATTTGTATTTGTATTTGTAAATGATTTAAAATTCTATTGTGGGATATTTCGGAAATAGTCAGAAATATATTATATTATGTTTATAGATAATTAAAATTACAAATCTGATGTAGAACCACGATTAACAGAAATTTGCATGCAACCTTGATAAAGAAATGAATGTCATTCGCATATAACGTACAGGGTGGTCCACCACCTAATGAACCTCCTGAGACACCGACTTCTGACAGTGGGCCGCCGGTTCAGCTACAACCAATGCGACCCCCTGGACCCCCAAGCTCTCAGCCTGGGGTCCCACAGGGCCCACCCCCTGTGCACCTACCACCGCAGGTAAATAATTGATTGATATAGTTCATATGGAGATGAAAAAGCATAGTATTTTAGCGTTACGAATTACATCTCGTATTTTTCATTAATACTGCTGCAGGGTATCTTGTTTTTGATATAAAAATCACAAAGGTAGTTTTTTAAATCAAGTATTAGCCATATATTAAATATATATATAGACCGAATTTAGCATTAATAATTTTTTAAATATGCTTAATCTAGAATACCTTTTTCTCGTAAAACGAAAATATTTTATTTTGAATATGAAAAAACAGATTACTGGCAACCCAATTACATGTTTCTAGAAAAAAAATGTATATACACGCATATACTATACAAATATGCTTATATCTTTTAGCACATATTTAACTTGGCTACTATATTCAAAATAAAATTGCAGTAAGGAAGCAGCCTTTTTACACTCTAAAAAGCGATTTTTGAGATTTGAAACTAACTTGAGTTGTCAGTGATTGCAAAACAATGGAATTCGTCTAGCTGTTATAAGGCGTATGTGTCTAAATTAAATGAAAATAATCAATCAGTTTCAAATTTTAAAAAATCACAAATTAGATAATGGAACAAGTAGAAATATACTTTTTTGTGCAAAATTTTTCACTGTAAACCACTACATCTAACCTTAAAAAAGATATGCACATTCCAAAATGTCACTGGAAAAAGTCAGCTAGTGACCCCTAGGGTAGTCGAAAACTAATAAAAATGACAAATTTACCTCCCACAAATACTTGTAATTTTAATGCAACACATTTTTTACATATATATATTGGTCAAATTTTAATTTAAGAAAATCATATAGGGCTGCTGAAGTACCAGCCTAAAGAATAAAAATATTATTTAGAACTTAAAATATAAAACAGATAGTTATTACCTTTTATTATTAAAGTCGCCAGTACAGAATTACAAACAACATGGCGCACCTCCTCATCAAGGTAGTGTCGCGCCTAGACCCAGCGGGCAGATGCACCAGGGACATCAACCGCAGCCACACCACCACCAATCCACTAAACAAAATCGTATAACAACACTGCCCAAACCTTGTGGAATAGATCCTTTGGTTATACTGCAAGAAAGAGAAAACAGGTACAGTTTTAAGTTCTTTATGAGAATCCCACTCCTGATTTGTTTAATACTTATTCATCAAATTTTTAAAGAGTGGCAGCAAGAATCGCAGCTAGGATGGAACAACTGTCTAACCTCCCGACTAACATGTCCGACGAACTTAGAATCCAAGCACAGATAGAACTAAAAGCTTTACGTTGCCTGAATTTCCAAAGACAGCTGAGAAGTGAAATAATCGCATGCACCAGACGTGATACCACTCTTGAAACAGCTGTGAATGTGAAGCAATACAAACGCACCAAACGTCAAGGATTGCGTGAGGCTAGAGCAACCGAGAAGTTGGAAAAACAACAGAAATTAGAAGCTGAACGTAAACGCAGACAGAAACATCAAGAGTTTCTTACTTCAGTTTTACAACACGGGAAAGATTTTAAGGAGTTTCTTCGTAATAATCAAGCTAAACTGTTAAGACTGAACAAGGCTGTAATGAATTATCACGCTAACGCAGAGAGAGAGCAGAAGAAAGAGCAAGAGAGGATAGAAAAAGAGAGAATGAGAAGGTACTTTTTTAATGTTGAGTATTCTAACATGTATATTTTATTTTTTAAATTAGATTAATGGCTGAAGATGAAGAAGGTTATCGCAAACTTATCGATCAGAAGAAAGATAAACGTCTTGCTTTCTTGTTGTCTCAAACTGATGAATATATTAGCAATTTGACGGAGATGGTAAAACAACATAAACTGGAACAGAAGAGGAAGCAACAAGAAGAAGAGAAGCGCAAAAAGGTTAGTTAATTATTTCATAGCTACATGTGCTTACCATAAATATAATTTTGCAGAAAAAGAGAAAACGTTTAGGTCTGGAAGGCTTATTGAACCCTGATGACGATGGTTCACAAGGATCTGACCGGCCCATAACTGTTGTAGAAACAGCTACAGGCAACAAACTTTCTGGTGAAGAAGCTCCCATGCTAAGTCAACTACAAGAATGGCTGTCTCAGAATCCTGGTTGGGAAATATCTGATACAGATGATGAGGATTCTGATGATGATGATGATAGTAAGACACCCCAATTTTCATATATCTGTTTATATTTATAAACATTTTGTTTTTAGATCAGAAAGAACCAAAAACTGAAGAGGACAAAGCTAAGGAGGTCATCAAAAAAGCTAGGGTTGAAGACGATGAATACCACAAAAATTCAATTGAAGAACAAACTTATTACAGCATCGCTCACACTGTTCACGAGCTAGTTACTGAACAGTCTTCTATCATGATAAATGGACAACTCAAAGAGTATCAGATCAAGGGTTTGGAATGGTTGGTGTCACTGTACAACAATAATTTGAACGGAATACTTGCCGATGAAATGGGTCTCGGAAAAACCATACAAACCATAGCGCTTATTACCTACTTGATGGAGAAAAAGAAAGTCAACGGGCCCTTCTTAATTATTGTACCTTTATCGTAAGACAATTTAATGTTTGTCTTGTCTTGGTTATAATCGTTTATCTTCCAGGACCCTGTCAAACTGGATCTTAGAATTTGAGAAGTGGTCACCGTCAGTTGTCGTTGTTTCTTACAAAGGTTCTCCTGCTGGCAGGAGACAAATCCAGAGTCAGATGAGATCAACAAAGTTCAATGTTCTCTTAACCACTTACGAGTATGTTATTAAAGACAAAGGGGTACTTGCAAAGGTAAGAACCTCATCTTTATCTTGTTCAGTTCCACCTTGTAACTTTTCTAAAACCACCAGCTGCAATGGAAGTACATGATAATTGACGAAGGACATCGGATGAAAAATCATCACTGCAAGCTGACCCAAGTTTTAAATACCCACTATCTTGCTCCGCATCGTTTATTGCTCACCGGCACTCCATTACAGAATAAACTACCAGAATTATGGGCACTGCTGAATTTTCTGCTACCATCTATTTTTAAAAGCTGCTCCACTTTCGAGCAGTGGTTTAACGCACCCTTTGCCACTACAGGAGAGAAAGTAAAAATGGATGCACCTTTTATTTACATTATAATTATAACTTTGTCTTATTTTAGGTTGAACTTAATGAAGAAGAGACGATCCTAATAATTCGTCGTTTACACAAAGTGTTGCGACCTTTCTTGCTTAGGCGTTTAAAGAAAGAAGTTGAATCACAGCTTCCTGATAAAGTCGAATACATTATTAAGTGTGACATGTCCGGTCTACAAAAAGTTTTATACAAGTATGTAGACTTTTTGAATTATGCCCGTTTTTATTACTAATAATATTTTCAGACATATGCAGAGCAAAGGCGTTTTACTTACAGACGGGTCAGAAAAGGGTAATAAAGGCAAAGGTGGAGCAAAAGCTCTGATGAATACAATTGTGCAGCTTCGCAAACTGTGTAACCACCCTTTCATGTTTCCGAATATCGAAGAAAAATATTGCGATCACGTTGGAATTGCAGGAGGTGTTATATCCGGGTAAAACAAACTTAATGTCTCTGTGTATAACTGTAATTAAATTTTTGCTTTCAGACCTGACATATACCGTGCGTCGGGTAAATTCGAACTTCTCGACAGGATCTTACCGAAACTCAAGGCAACAAATCACCGCGTCCTCCTGTTTTGCCAGATGACTCAGCTCATGACTATTATGGAAGATTATTTGAGTTGGCGCGGCTTTGGCTACCTCAGGCTTGATGGTACAACAAAGGCGGAGGATCGCGGTGATTTACTAAAAAAATTTAATGATAAACGCAGCGAATACTTTTTGTTTTTACTCTCGACCAGAGCTGGTGGTCTGGGTTTGAATTTGCAGAGTGCAGATACTGTTGTTATATTTGACTCCGATTGGAATCCTCACCAAGTAAGTAATCTGTCAAAAAATGTTCACAATCTGAAAATTGTTATACCAGGTCTTTCCCAAAAGTATGCGATCTTTCTTCATATATTCACATCTGACAGTTTTAACGCCCTCTGCCAGGTATGAGTGTTAACTGTAAAGCTTCATGAACTTCCTAGATGCTGCAGTTTTCATCGGGACGCTTTAGTTCAGGTACAGTGTGCGTTTGTTTACAAAGAGTATTTTACGTTCGTCGCATTTTGCTATTGTAAAAATGACGGAAAGATCGGAGCAACTTTGCATTAAATTTTGCTTTAAACTCGAAATGAGTTCTGCGGAGACCATCGAAATAATAAAGACGGCATTTGAGGACGAGTGTATGAGCAAAACACAAATAAGAGAGTGGTATAAGCTGTTCAAATATGGCCGCACATCTGTTGATAGTAACTCATGCTCTGGGCGGCCTACGACGACAGAAACACTGGATAATATCGAACAAGTGCGACTTGCGGTCAATGAAGATCGTCATTTGGTTGTGAGAGAACTAGAATACTTGAAATACGGAAAACTAGTGTTTGATATTCATTCCAAAATTGCTAACGATGAAGCAGAAAAATCTTCGCCTTGAAATCGTTCAGGACAATTTGGAAATGGTCAGTAATGATGAAAATCTAATTAAAAAGTTATAACTGATGATGAATCATGGGTTTATGGTTATGAGCCTGAAACAAAACGGACAAAGCCACAACCGAAAAGAGCGTGTCAAAGTCGGAACAATGTCAGGTCATTGCTGATTATTTTTTTTATGATGAGGGTGTTGTGCACCATAAATATGCTCCTAGACGTCAGACGATCAACAAAGAATATTATCTTGAAGTTATGAAAAAATTGTGTGACGCAAAAACGGCATCAACTTGGTTGGACTGGCTTCTTCATGATAACGCGTCAGCGCATCCATTAAACATCGTGCAGAAATATTTAACAATGCACAAATTCGTACAGCTCTCTCAGCCTTCGTACAGTCCTGACGTAGTTCCCTGCGACTTTTGGCTGTTCCGAAGATTAAAAATACCACTGAAAGGACACCGATTTGACGCCAAAAAAAAACAGTCGAAACTAATATGACGAACGCTCTAAAGGCGATACCAAAAAATTAGTTCCATGACTTCCAAAAGTGGAAAGGCCGTTAGGAGAGTATTCTTCAATCAAATGGGGACTGCTTTGAATTATGCCACCAGCCCAATGATGTAGAATAGCATCAGCGCACTATGGTACGAAATGCCTAAAAGCTGGCCAAAAATAAAAATTTATTCCAAATTGTACAAAAGTGGGTATACTGGGGTTTTTGGCCCAACTGATTATGAATTTGATATCAAAATTGAAAAATTCGAAATGGCGGATCCAGTATGGCAGATTAAATTTTAAAAAAGTCGAATAAACTGACAAAAATAGGTGTTTCGGGATTTTTGACAACACTGATTACGAATTTCATATTGAAATTGAGAAATTTAAAATGGTGGATCCAATATGGCGGACGAAATTTGACAAAAGTGGAATAAACTAACGTACGTGGATATTGGGGTTTTTGACCGTACTAATTATACGAAAATTCAATTTATCGTAAAACAGACAAATTACAATTCTTAAAAATTCGTCATTTGATCATGTTAATTTGTTGAATATTGTTGAAAGTCACGGGCTCAGAGTTAAAGCTTTCTTTCTTTAATATTATTTGTTACTCAAATTTTAATACGCATAAATGAATACTTGAGTGTTTTGAGTTTTAGAACTTAGCAGATCTTATCAGGTCAAACAGACCTCGGATTCGGATTAAGCGACCCTAAAAACGTATAGATACATTGGTTTACTTTGTTGGCAATTGATTCTCTACATTTGACCTTGAATTGACCTCAATGCAGACTTGATCGGATCAAACGGACACCGGATTCAGATTTACCGTCCGGAAAAATGCATAGATATGGAGGTTCTCTGTTGGCAAATGATTCTCTACATTTGACCTTCAACTGACCTTAACGCAGACCTGATCGGATCAAACAGACACCGGTTTCGGATTCAGCAACCCCAAAAACATTTAGATACCAGGGTCTTGTCTCAAATATTCCACTTTTTTTTCTGAGGATGTGAATTGACAAAATCGCATCGACTATCCTTTTCTATGTCATACTGAGTATTCTATCTCTTTATTTACTTATTGCCCTTTACTATTCTACTTATGTGTATTTTTCCAAACATTATTTTTACTTATTTTATAATAAATGCAATATTCTTTTCACTCTTTGTACGACATTAACGAAATAATTGAATTACGATTTATTGCAACTTTTGCTTTATTCATATCATAAAATTGAAAGCGTGGATGTTTTTTTCATCATATTATAGTAAATTGATCATAGATTACGGGTCAATAAGTAATTTAGCCTTATGGTGCCTTATATATAACTTTTAAGTTTACTTTTGAATGATTTTCGTAATAAATTTAAGCATTATTTGTCATAAACAATAATGAAAATAAGTGGACAATGAACAATTTATTATGAATAATTTATAATGTTGAAATACTTTACATACCTGGAACAACATCCATTTTATTACGACTTTATCAGAACAATAAATAAATTTTTACAGCATTTTGAACATATACTGTACTTTTGTGTTCGCTAAGATGGCCACGAGACACACACAATAAGGTTACTTCGACTTCAAATCCTAGCTCCAGTATAAACGGCAAACTGGTTCCACCGGTCAATTTGAATAGCCCAACTATCCTTATTGCCAACCTGATCCTTAAAAAATTCCAAATAGAAACTTTTTTTCATTTTTGGCCAGCTTTTAGGCATTTCGTACCATAGTGCAGCAGAGAAATATGAAGGAAGGTCGGATACTTTGGGAAAGACCTCGTATTATTGTAGTTGGCTTCAAACAATCTGTATATTTTCTATAGTATATGACTAACCTGATTTTTTTTTCTTAATCGAATAGCCGGATTATAATTTGTTTTTAAGCTGCACTTAAAGTTTTGTCTACTACTGATATGGCCAAATGAAATCATAGGTATTGAGTAGCAGTGACCATTCATAGATGTAGCATTCTATATTCTATATTTCGTGTATATTCGCTTCGTATCTGCCACACTTACGGCATACTGTGAGGACTAACAACTCCGAAACCAGTATGTGTCTGGAGGTTCGACTGATGGATGATCATAAGCTGTTTACTAGAGACTACAGGTGTAATTGAATACTGGTCGGAGCATATAGTCCGCAAAATAGTTATTTCCGGAAATTCTGTCAGTTAAAAATATAGACTTGTTTTGATTGCTCACGAAATTGAAAAATTTTAGGATTTGCAAGCCCAAGACAGAGCACATCGAATCGGTCAGCAAAATGAGGTGCGAGTGCTTCGTTTGATGACAGTGAACTCTGTAGAGGAACGAATCCTGGCAGCTGCCAGGTATAAGCTCAACATGGACGAAAAAGTGATTCAAGCTGGTATGTTTGACCAAAAATCCACTGGTACCGAGAGGCAGCAGTTCTTGCAACACATTTTGCATCAAGATGGAGATGATGAAGAAGTAAAATTAGAAATATTTATTGGAACCAGATTTTTTATTTGCTTTTTTTTAGGAGGAAAACGAGGTACCTGACGATGAGACTGTAAATCAAATGGTAGCTAGAACCGAAGCAGAATTCGAACTCTTCCAAAAAATGGACTTGGAGAGAAGACGGGAGGAAGCTAAATTAGGTCCTGCCAGGAAACCGAGACTTCTAGAGATAAATGAACTTCCTGACTGGTTAGTGAAAGAAGACGATGAGGTTGATCCGTGGAACTACGATGACAACGACAGTATATTAGGCAGGGGCACTAGGCAGAGAAAAGAAGTCGATTACACTGATAGCTTGACTGAGAAAGAATGGTTAAAGGTATGTAATTCTATAATGATTCGTGTCCATTTTAAAACACTTTATATTCTTCCCTTCCAGGCAATTGATGAAACTGGAGACTACGAAGAAGAAGATGAAGAAGAGGAGAAAGCAAAGAAGAAAAAAGGTCGTAAACGAAGAAAACGCGGTGACGACTCAGATAGTGAAGTAGGCACCAGTAACAAAAGAAGAATGAGGGGACAGTCGGCCAATGACTCTAAACTGAAGAAACAAATGAGAAAGCTTATGGCTATAGTCACCAAATATACTGACAGGTAATCTTTCGATTTCTGTAAACAAAATATTTCACTAATAAATTGTAGCGATGGGAGGCTTCTCAGTGAACCTTTCATGAAACTGCCTCCAAGAAAGGACTATCCAGACTATTACGAGATCATAAAGAAGCCCATAGACATTAACAAAATTCTTAATAGAATCGAAGACGGAAAGGTGAGTGCGTACACGAATTTTCTAACACATTTTTATAATTCCTTTTGGCCTCTTTTAGTACACCGATTTTGTGGATCTAGAGAGGGACTTTATGCTTCTCTGTCAAAATGCTCAAATTTACAATGAAGAGGCCTCATTAATCCACGAGGACAGTATAGTTCTCCAGTCCGTTTTCTCGAATGCCAAGCAACGCATAGAAACTGATGGGGGCGAATCGGAGGGGGAGGACGAAAAGGATGAAGGAAATAAGTCTGATACAGATTCTACAGTCAAAATGAGAATCAAGCTCAAAAATAAAAAGCAACCTAGTAGACGTAAGCGTAGCCAGAAGAAGTATATTTCTGACGACGATGACGAGGATGACGATTAAAGTAATAAGTAGTTTTAAATGTTAAAATGTTAGAATTTTTCAATTTTTAATCCGTGGATCATATATTTTTTGAGGTATTTTAATTCGGTATATATTTGAAATGACTCACTGTTTTATTAATTTTTTTTTAATAATTATATAAATGCAGTCATCTCACTTCTCTGTAAAGGTATTATAATTGCCAAAATCAAATATAAAGTGTTTTGAAAGATGTGGCATATATGCAAGGGCTTGTAAAAAATAATCGGATAATATCCAACATTCAGCAAAACAATTTCTTAACGTAACATTAATTTAGGATGATTTTTCACCTCCACCTTTTAAAAAACCGAAATGCACATTTAAAATTGTTATTTGCTATAAGCGCAATATGTTACATCATACTGATGAGAACCAATTAGTTCGAAACAAATGTATCTAACCATAATTTTTGGCAAGTAACTGTGCAATGCATTTTACATAAAAGCAGGTAAATTCTTATATATTAAAATTTGATAGCTCCGTCCGCGTCGCACACTCGGCCCTAAAAAGTGCCGATTTGCTGCCACAAAGGTTTTTACTGTGGGCCGCGCAGCGTCCTTCCTGCGTCCTAACGTCATATTTAGAAGGTGATTCCTCGGCACCTTCCCGGTGAAATTTACGTTTTCCCGGGGCTCCTCGATGGGCGCAGCCTATTTTTCGTGCGGAATGCAGGCAGAATGAGTCCCACACGCCTTACCGATGAAATCTGACGATTGCCTCGAATTGCGCGGGGGTGCGGCTTTTTTATATTTTATTTCACGTATTTTCTACGTTATTTATTTGAAATAGTGCCGACTGGGTGCCTATTTCACGCTTTTTCTTTAGAACTTTCCGCGAAATCAAATGCAAGATTCGAAATGCACCTGTAAATACGTTAAAATGCACAGAATTATTATAAATTATGTATCTTCCAAGTACCTAATCGATTTCTACGAGCTGTCATACGGTTCCTTAGATGTTGGTTTCCTATTTATACAAGTTGCTGTGGAAAGTGTTCGTCAATTGTTGCACATTCAAAGTGGAAAGACCAAAAAAATCTGCATTCTCATAAGACTTCGTACTAAATCGTGAAAGATTATTTTATTAATATTTCGTCTCTTGTTTATCCAAACCATTCATAATTTTTTTTTGAGGATTTTCTTCATATTAATAAGCTTATATTAATTTTTTTATGAATATTTGTTTGTCACTTCCAAATCAGATAAACCTTTTTAAACTATTAGTAGCTGTTTTGTGATCTATTGCTATTCTCAGTGTATTTTATCACATTTAAATTTACTGCCATTATAGTGCAGCGACATCTATTAGATAGCAGAATTAAAGGTTAATCTAATTGTGTCTTCCAATACAGTCTCCTTAATTATTTTATGGTCTGTGGTTTCCGAGTGTGTCGTTTGTTGCACTAGCTACAGATGGCGTACTCTGCCGCTGCTGCCGACGAAAACAAATTTAGTTATTCATATGCCATATCTGGTATTACAATATTTAAGTCCTCACAGATATAAACAAATCTTGAAATGTTCAAATTAAGTTTTTCTGCTTTAATATTGTCTGTGATAGACCCGAACTGCTGCCCAATGACAAAAATAATGATCGAAAATGGCCTGACCGAAAAACAAAATTTATTTTGACGTTACCACTGGTGTCTAAACATCGGAGACACGTTAGTCATCTCTTTCAATGAGAAAATCACAGATTTTTTAAAAAGGAAATATATCTTGCAAAACACCAAAAAAATCGGCTTCAAAATATACCGTCCAGATAATGGAAGAATTAGGTAACGCAAAATCTCCAATTATCGAGTTGACTGAGAGAAAAAGTAATATGTAGCATGAAAGGGAAACACATTTCGTTTATGTCTACATACCGCGCTGCAAGTGGCCTGAGCACGGTTGTGCAGTGCACTTTACACCAGTTTTTTAACGTAAAATTCGAACTTGGACTTTGAGGATAAAAAAAAACTTCTACATATCGAGCTGTTTCCTTGTGATAAAATGAAATTTTTAAGGAAATATTAGAAAAAGAAACTGTCGACGTTTTGGACAGTGGACCTTTGAGGCATTGATTGTTTATAGTATTTTTCTTGAAAATTGTGCATTTTCAGGAATGTCAACGAGTGTACTTAGTGTAAAATTAAATTTTACATTGAAATTTGTGATCTACAATTTAGAACTTAGAAAGTTATAGCCTAAAACATTCATAATTTGGAAAGGTCATGTCTAACCTCCTCTCCAAGATAGCCCAAAAGTAACAATAAGTGCATTTAAACAATTTAATTGTAACAAACTACAATGCAATATATTTTTTTCAAATTTACATAAATTGTTTTGACTCTGTGTACATAAAAAACAAAAGACATTAGACCGATAGGCCAGGAGAAACCTTGTCTTATTTTATAATCTACTGTTCTCAAAACACCCTGTGTATCTGTTTATCCTGTATATGACATATCAAAAAATCAGAGTTTGCATTTGAAACGCATTATGGGACATTTTTCAAAATGGATATTTTTTGAGATGATCTATCAAGTAGAAAATCACTTTATGATAGAATACGGTTAATTTAAAAAGATAATTTACTGCATATTTCGAAATTTTTTAACATATTTTAATTTATGTTAAGAACAAAATGTCGCTTTTTAATACAACCCAATAACGAGAACTTTTTCATTTGCATCTAAACAAAGAAAATTAACAAATAATAATACCTATACACTCACCGATTAATAATAATTTTTATGTTTAATAAGTGCTATCTGTCAAAAATTCCACGAAACGATATTTATGCTTGGTGGATCCGATGACAAAACCGTAACTTATCTGGTTAAATTGAGATCGTGTTAGTTCTTGACAGCAGTGAAATTAAAAACAGTTCAATACAAAGTTCAAGTAAATTTTGAAAAACACCCATATTTTTTACAAAAGTCTCCTATTCTAGATAATATCGCATAAAAGATAATATATTAACATTTTCTATCATTGGTTTTATAAGCTATTGCTGTCAGATGAGTCAAAGTAAGGGCTGACGCTTGCCTACAAATTTTGACATTTGTAGCAGGCTATCAAGATCCCGAGGCACTGCTATTGACACCCTCAGATCTGACAAATTATACATTTACTTTTATAGTTTACTACATCTATTTATTACTTTTATCAGCGTGTTATCATAGTTTACGCGACAAATTGCCTATTTTTTTTTTGGAATTCTTTCTTATATCTTATTGTGATTGTGCCCTGGCTGTAAATTGCCTAATTTTTAAACTGTAATCAGTGCTAACAATTGAACAGGCCCATAGCATTTGTAAAATTTGGTAAATGCGATTCTGTATCTGAAATTTTTAAATGTTCCACTATTATCCGCATTCTTTAAATTTGGTCACAATTTATATGAAACACTATCTATAACTATTTTAACTTAAAATGCACAAATTGTGTGCATTCAAATGGTTGTTTGGGTGTGGATTGGCATTTATTTTTCCTAAGTACGAAAATACGGGACTTTTAGTGTCCCGTATAAACTAATTGCTGGACATGTGACTTAAATACGGGACGGTCCCTTGAAATACGGGACGGGTGGCAATCCTGACAGACACAAATCTAAAGAAAATCTAGATTGCATTAGTTATCTATCACTGGTGACTGCAAATTCATGATCAACCTAGCCAATATATGATGATTAATTATACTCGAAAATCTAGTTCAGGCCATCAGCGTCAAGCAGAGTTATAAAATTCACTGTTATTTTGAAATTCCAAATGGCCGACAAATTTTTATTTATGTCACATTGGCTGAAAGCCTGCTGATCCTTAGAAAATTGATCATTTTTAGGCACTACCTAATATATATTACATATTTGACCAGCTAGGTGATCTAGATTTGAGATTATGGTACTTTATCAGTCTGGAGACTATGTTTCGGTTACTACCAGTGCCCTCTAGATGAATATCTTAAATGGTTGGCTGTTTATGGAAACAATAAAATTACTAATTAATATTAAGTTGCTTAACTTTGTATTTTGCATAAACCCAGTAAATCTATTTTATATACCAGCCTTCAATTCAGTTTCCATTTTGACCAAAGGTCTTAATTTGCCTGTGATGTCCGACAAAATTTCTGCTGGGGTACAGGGATGTGATGCATTTTTCATAACTAAAATATAAATACAAATTACACAGCAACAAAACAGTATGATATTTATATATTACATTCGCTAGATTCATGTAACTCACAACGTGAACAATGATAAAGGCTCGTTTAGTTCCCTATAAGTAATTTGTTTTCCATTACATAATAGACAGTTTTTTCTACAAAGACGGTGTCATTTCTTGGTTGCTTATTTTCGTAATATTTTGAAATTTTGGTTATTTCAATACCCTCTTATAGATGAAGTGAATGTGATACAATTTATATTTAATATTTATTACTGTACCTATTTTAAAATATATGATCTGCATAAATGTATGTTACAAGGTGTTATGCAACTTTTTCATCTTTAAGCTTATTATCTACTATTGTTAATTATGGAAAGTGTAATATTCCATTAAAACGTTATTTTATTAGTAAATACTAATTTGAAAAATATATATATTTTCCTTACGGTAAAATTTTTAATAGATACCCTGATTGTAAAAGCTTTACTTTTTAATGTAGTCTTCATCGAAACTTTTAATGATTATCGCTTTAATCTACCTTTGTGTGATCTTTGTGATTCTATATTATATGTGGATATCACTCGATGTTGTTTTATTTCTTCTTTTGCTAATTATTGCTCTCTGCTAATTATGTATAATTAGTACTTATTAGTAAACAATAATCTCTTCTTAGTTTAAAAAGATTGTTCATAGTAATGGTAAAATTTCTCGAAATTTAATGAAAAATTAAAATAAGAAAAAGATAAGTAATGAGCATCTGTCTAATTGGTTAAAAATTAAAATATTGCTAATATATTTTTTTAATTATACAATATGGGTATAACGTGGATATATTCTTTTTTTATTATAGATTATCAGGGGACAAACAATTCAAAAACTGTGACCTTATATTGAAATAGTAAATTAAATTCTTTGTGCTATCTAACACCAGGGGTCAGGACTTACTTTTCTCAGCATATCTGCTGTTTGGTTTTCAGCGTCAGAAGAAAGGGCCCTAGCCGGCGGGGCCCAGCCAGGACAAAAGGAGGTCCCACAAAGCGCCTACACCGGCCACATTTGCGGTCGGGGTAGACGACGGATGGGTCCCACCTACGAAGGCTGACCAGGCCTACACGAGATGAGGCAGGATAAAGAGGGATAATCCCCCTCGATCCCAAATCATTGAGGCCAATTTCTAGCCATTTCTAGCCAATTTCTAGGGGGGGGGGGATGTCGTTGGGGTGGTCACCCAGGGTCAAAAAGTTGATGTCTAGGTCTTTTGTGTTTGTTGGTCACGTCGTCGGGCACGTAGTCAACGGCTTGCCTGAGGAGGGGATTGTCATGTCTAGCGGCTACGTCAAAACGTTTCTCCGCGTTTTGTCTTATTGTCTGTGTAGCGTTTGTGTATTGTAAAAAAATACGAGCGTCACCTCACAATCGGCCTGGAAAACACTGCCATCGTTAGCACTATCTCCGCGGTCGAAATTATAGAGAGTGATTCAGACATAATATAAATACACTATTACTATAATGCGCATAAAATATAAAATGATTTTTATAACGGTTCAATATATTATTTATCTGTGCCGCTCACTACGCACATCGATAGAATCTATAATCGTCTATAGACTGAGTTACACTGAACGTCGATCTATATTCTATCTCTGTCTTTTGCACTTGGTAGGGAATAAAGAAATTCTTTATTAGTGGGTGTAAACGGACTTGATTTAGCCGTCCTGAGAAACGTCATAGCATAAGCGTAGACGAGGGGTCTAATTCCATTGCTATAATAAATTTATAAATTAAAAAAACACAACTGGGACGTTTTAAAATGCTGTAATAATTAAAATGGATCAAAGTGCCGGTTATAGCAAACCGTAAAAAAATATTAGATATTATGTTTTATTATCTTTTTTCAATATTTTCTATATCTTGTTGCCTTTTACGCAGACACGCCAATGGATTTTCGTTCCCGGCATGGTTCATCCCCCTTACTAGTCCAAAAGCTAGCGATGAGTCACTCTCTATAATTTCTACCGTGGAGTATATTTATGTATCGAAAACTGTAATACTAACTTGAACAGAAAAGTAATATTGGTATTAGAACCTATAGAGTTTGCCGGAAAAATTAAAAATTTGATGATTTTACATGTATTCTTTCGTGCAGAAGCTGAACAAACGGATTGCAAGCGGTAACTAGCCAATCAAAATACAGCATTTTTAAAATTCTTAATCATGATTGGTTCTTTACTGATTTCAATCACTTTGCACTTTGTTCAATACGAAAGAATACGTGTATTGAAGATTAGGTCACAAAGGGGATGTGTTCTGTGGATAGGTTTGAGGTTATTTCTTCTCTATGTTGTATTCATAGAAAACTTAATACTATATTTTATATGGTTGTATTACTTATGACTAATTAACTCGTAAGTTACCGCGCTCTGAATATTACGGTATATTTAAATTTGCCGCCAAGTGCAGCGTAATAAAGCGACATCTATTGCATAGTTTTTGAACTGCATTCTGAAACCAAAGGCGGCTAACACGGTCATTGCAGTTTCTGTTTTGTGTTGCTGCTGCTATTTGTTCACAGGCCGGATGTAAGATGGCGCCAGTTGCGTCTGGAGCAAGTGATGCTTCCAATGAAAGACAAGGAAATAAACACTTATTTAGTTACTCATATGGGCATGCATGTGGATCTAGACTGAGGGCAAGATTTACCATCACATTTATATAGAACACTTTTTATTACTCTATTATAACAGTTTAAGTAACAATTATTTGTTTATTTTTAGAGCATGCTTTCACAGATCTGACGACGTTGACCGCGTTGCTCTCTGGCCACGGGTTCTGTGCGGACGGCCAGGGGACGGCCTAACTTCCCTAAAACCACGGCTGTGCAACTAGCATTGCCAGATTCGCAACAGGGAGGAGATGGAGCTTGTCCAGACACACCAAACCAACGCACAAGTCCGGTTTGATGGTTTGGCAAACTCTGCCCAACCGGGTTAACTATATTTCTCGCCGAAACGTCAAACCGCAGCAAACTATAGTTAACCGGGTTAGCGGTTTTCTCGCCAAAAAACCCTTAATTGTTTTATATGCTTTGTCTATGTTCCGTGTTCCGTGGCTTATGGCGACAGGCGAATGACGATTGTGTTTGTCGTGGTCATTGATGAAATAAAAATTTTCCGATAAATTGTTAAAAATAATACAATTACCAGTTATTTGCTGACTGGAAAACTTAAGTATGAAACATATGTTTTAAAATCACCTCTTTTATTGAAAGGAGCAGTCTAACCGTAAGTTTCAGCATGCATTTTGAGGTCATTCTCTGTTGCTCTGTATATTATATTATGCTTCACTGCATTGCTCAAGAAATATACTTTGCTTCAGTTTTTAGTATACTTGCCCAGTTTAATTTACATAAGCCTGTAGCTGTAGCTTTTAAATTTTGTAATCCATTCTTAGATAATACTATAATTGTTATAAAATGACTTAGTTGTTTATATATTATTATGAATTAAATATTTTACCTTTTCTAGACAAAATGGCGAGCCCTTCACCCCAAAACAGTCCTATGCCTCCACCCCAGGCCCCAAGTCCCATGGGGCCACCTCCCTCACAAAGTCCAGCTCCACCTTCCCCTGCTCCTCAAGCTCCATATCAAGGTCCCCCACCATCAGGTCACGGGGGAGGACCGCCACCCCAAGGGCCCTATCCTAATGCCTATCCTGGACATTCTAATGTGCCACCCGGTGGTCCAGACCCACATCCTGGGGGACCGCCTATGCAAATGCCACCTGGGGCACTTTCTCAGGGA
Source organism: Anoplophora glabripennis (assembly GCF_000390285.2). NCBI lineage: Eukaryota > Metazoa > Arthropoda > Insecta > Coleoptera > Cerambycidae > Anoplophora > Anoplophora glabripennis. The sequence continues at coordinate 198,898 of NW_019416426.1, read as the reverse complement.
CAACATCCTGGTCACCCTGGTCCACCACATGCAGGACCTTATCCACAAGGAAATATGGGTTATCCACAACAGGGAGGTCCCCCACCTCAAGGGCATGTTCCGGCAGGTCATCCTAGTGGTCCTCAGAGTCATATGCAGGTACACCAAGATAAAAATACTTTTCATTATAAGCAAATGGTCCGCTATTGTTGCCGCTATAGTCAAAACTAGCGAATAAAATATCTTTTAGGGTCATTTAGTTCCAACTCACCCCGGGCCTCAAGGTCATCTTGGAGGTCCCCCAGGCCCACCTCACCATTCAGTTCCTCCAGGTCATCCAGGATCGCAAGGCCACCCAGGAGGCCATCCATCACATGGTGCCCCACCTCAAGGACATCACCCTGTCATACCTCCTCAGGGTCCCCATGGTATGCATCCCAGCCAGTATCCTGGGCATCCAATGCAAAGGCAAAATCCGGCATCGCCTGGTCCACAGGGACCTCCAGGTCCTGGCCAGCCGAGATCTCAGGTTTCAGAAAATCTGCATGCCCTTCAAAAAGCCATCGATACGATGGAAGAAAAAGGCATGCAAGATGATCAAAGATATTCTCAGTTAATCGCCTTAAGAGCCAGAACCAGTGCAGCTGCTGTAGGCAATTCCATCATGACTCAGCTCCAGATGAGCCAGTTGCGAAACCAAATAATGGCTTATAGGTGCTTATCAAGGAATCAACCCATTCCTTCCTCGATATTACTAGGCGTCCAGGGAAAAAGACCAGACGGATCTCCTCAGTTTCCAACTCCACCGTCAAGTCCTTTTCAACCTCAATCTGCAGGGCAAACGGCAATTGGACCAGAACAACCTTCCACAAGTGATGCTTCTGGGGAAGCTGGAACCAGCGGGATTCCTCCGCAAGGTGTTAAACCCGGTCTTCCAAATGTGGGTGGTCAGCAGCAGCAGCGAGCTCCAGGACAGCTCATGCCCAGTAAACAAAACCGCATCACTGCATTGCCCAAACCGTGCGGAATAGATCCTATAGTTCTTCTCCAAGAGAGGGAAAATAGAGTAGCGGCTCGTATAGCAGCCAGAATCGAACAAGTAAGCAGTTTGGTGACAGATATGTCTGAAAAATTGCGAGTACAAGCCCAAATCGAACTACGCGCTCTGCGATGCCTTAACTTCCAAAGGCAGTTGAGGAGCGAGATTTTAAGTTGCATTAGACGTGATACTACTTTGGAAACGGCCGTCAATATCAAGGCCTACAAGAGGACTAAGCGGCAGGGTCTTAGGGAGGCCAGGGCTACGGAGAAGCTAGAGAAGCAGCAGAAGTTGGAAGCAGAACGAAAACGCAGGCAGAAGAATCAGGAATTCCTGAACTCGGTTCTGTCTCACGGCAAAGAGTTTAAAGAGTTCCATCGCCAGAACCAGGCTAAACTCGCTAAAATCAATAAGGCCATTATTAATTATCACGCTAATGCCGAGAGAGAACAAAAGAAGGAACAAGAAAGAATCGAAAAGGAACGTATGCGCAGGTATGGAATATTTTGTTTGCTGTTTATATATTTTGATATACAGGGTGTTAGTAATATATGTTCTCAAACTTTAATGTGAATTCTGACGTCGACTCGTATCATTATTATTATTTAATTGCATATTCGCCTCACATTGAACTTCGTGACATCTATTTGTATTATCAAATTGTTGTGGTATATCCTAACATGAGTATATATTTTCAATTTTAATCCAATAATATGCTTCTAATAATTTTTATTATTGTCGCCGTTCGATAACCCTGAAATAGAACTTGTTTCAATTCTGGACCCGAACATACGACCCGTCGAAGTCCAGGTGTTACAGCAGACTGCGTCTAAGCCCGCAGTTAGAGACCACATTTACAACAAACGAGTCGACGACTGCCCTAACTCGCTTCCGTCAGTTTGCTAATTTACGCGATTTTAATTTTCCCTATTTTTGTTGTAATTCCCATGTTTAAGTGTAATGAAAATTATACTACAAATTCTTTTATTTATCTCCGCAATAAAAATTGCAGAGGGGTGGATTTATTTTTAAAATACAGACTGTAGAAGCTTAACGAATTCTTTTGGTGACCAATTTGTTGGAACCGTGCCCCAACAACTGATCACCTGGGGTTCCTTAGTTCGGAAATATAGTAAAAGTAAAAATCTTCGCAATGTTTCACCGTTGAAGTGCCGGCGCTAATTTGGAATAAAATGAAAATGTTCTGCTAAGATGCGTGATATGTCCCCTTACAGAGTCGGACACCAACTCTCTCGAATACCGAAGTCGAATGACTTTTATACTAAATCTTGCGCACGCGCTCTTTGAGCTTGACCTCGCGAGAAGAATTCGACGACCGTTAGATTCCGACGACAATTCTTTGTCACAAACACATTTGTTTTTAAGATATAGGACGTTGAAATTTAAAGTTTCATATTTGTTTAAATACATGTCAAGATGCTTGATATAGATCAGTGAAATTTGAGCTAATTATGAAAAAAAAAATTTGCTGAGTTGGTACATAAATCTGCCAAGAAGAATTTCGACACCACTCAATAATTGGTAAATTGAATTGGAGTACAATTAAGTACTGACGGTATTTCTAAAAAAAATCTTTAATTTCCGTTCCTAAAGTTTGATAAAAAAAAGTGCTATATTGTATTGTAGGTTGATGGCGGAAGATGAAGAAGGTTACCGCAAGCTTATCGATCAGAAGAAAGACAAACGTCTGGCATTCCTCCTGTCTCAAACCGACGAGTACATCTGTAACTTGACGCAGATGGTGAAACAGCACAAACTGGAACAGGCCACTAAGAAGAGGGAGGAAGAAAGGCGTAAAAAGAAACAGATGCGAATGCAAGAACCAGACAGAAAAGTTACCGTCATGGAAACTGCTACGGGCAAGAAGCTCAGCGGAGAAAATGCCCCAACTGTCAAACAGGTCCAAGAGTGGCTAATACAGCACCCCGGTTGGGAATTGCTAGACACGGACGATGAAGACGATGACGATGAAAGGGACGAGAGGAGAGAAAGAGAAGGAAAAGACCCGAATGATCCTAAGACAGTCATTAAGAAAGCTAAGGTATGTCCTGTATATACTTAAAAAAAATATAAACAAAAAAAGACGGGTGTGGGGGGGAGGGTTGTCTGGAAAAAATAGTGTAGGTAGTTCATATAACATTTTTCTTATTAATGTTGTCTTTCCGAGATACAGCGTGTTAAATTTGTTACTTTGAAAAGCGATTTTCTTACTTATGTTTAAATTGATTTGAATATAAAAAACTCATAATTAGACCAGGGCGGATCTGTTTTGAGACGGATGTGAGAGGGGAGAAGCACATTTTTTCTGGATTACCTTCAGCACAACTCGCATAATAAAAGTGTAGATCCCTAGATCTGGGCGAGGTCCGGAACATTTTCAAAATTGCAAAAATGTATAAAAAATTTAAAAAAATACCTATTTTATCCTAGTTTTTTACTTATATCTTGGAACTTATGCATTTTGTAAGAATATTGAAGAGGAAAAAGTTAGAATTGAATTTTGCACAATATATTGTAAGTTAAAATGTTTAAATTTATTACCGATGTTGCAAATAGCAATAATTGATGAAAAGAAGGCAAAATAATCAAGTTTTTTTTTTGGATAATTTTTTTTAAATATTTTAATTGCTCCGAGTGCATTCTAATTTTGATAAAAAAACTTTAAACACCTCAAATTTGATTAGTCGGTGCTATAGTTTACGCAAAATAATTTTTTGAAAAAAATTTTGAAAAAAGAGTTTTCAAAATGTTGCACAGCCTCAAATAAAGCATCTAGATACTTCAAAATTTTGCACATAGAAAGGACCGCTCATCCTTTCAAATGGTTTTTGAAAAATTGAAATTGGTTGATTAGGACGACCACAGTAAATTTTTAAAGTTAACACTCTTTTTTTATTTTTAAACAATTCAATTACATTTATCAATTTGCAATTTAGTTTTTTTCAAAAATTATAATTTTAAATTTGTTTAAACAAAAATTATTTAAATAATTGTAATAACTATAACTAAAAATACATTGATATTCAGAGTATTGAAATATGTACGTAAAGAAATATTTTCATAGGGTGAAATATACAGTATATTTAGTGCATAAATAATAAATTTTGTTTATAACAGAATATGTGCAAATTAGACAGTAGGCATTACGATATTCGAATTTCTTGGCTCAAGTCAAGAGACATCGGATTAAAAAAAAAAAGATTGAAATTGGTCCATTAGAAGCCGAGATAATACAATTTTTTTTGTACCTTCGCATTTTGAACCTCCGAATTCAGTCTCGGACCGAAAGCCCCCTCCCCCACTTTTCATGTTTTGAGTCCCACTTCGCGCATGCGAGCGACAGTTTTTCCGCTGATTTATCTATGTTGCCGATAACTTATGGATATAAAAATTTTTTCCAGCTTAAAGCCACTGGATCAAAGATTATTGCTAAATTGTTTATAAATTAACGGTAAATGCCCATAAACTGACCGCTTATATTTCGAGAACCAATAAACGGAATTTAACTTTTTTTTTTTTAAAAAAGAAGCAACTTTCTGAGAACTTTAAAATTAAATTAAATTAATTTTTGGAAAAAACTAAATTGCAAATTGATAAATGTAATCTAATTGTTTAAAAATAAAAAAAAGAGTGTTAACTTTAAAAATTTACTGTGGCCGTCCTAATCGACCGATTTCAAGTTTTCAAAAACCATTTGAAAGGTCGAGTGGTCTATTCTATGTGAAAAAATTTTCAAGTATCTAGATGCTTTATTTGAGGCTGTGCAACATTTTGAAAATTGGAAAATGTTTTAAAAAAATTATTTTGCGAAAACTATAGAACCGATTTTAATGAAATTTGGTGTGTTGTTTTATTATACTCTAAAGTTTTTTTAGGGATCAACCGATACCGATACATATATCGGTGTATTGGCATTATCTACCTCTTTGGCCGATTATCGGTATCGGTCAGCCGATATAGACCGATATATATATTTCTATTACAAAAATATTTTTAAAAATTGAGTAAAAATACTCGAAAAATACATAATTTATTTGTACAAAAGTACAAAAATTCTTTACCTAAAATAAATGAAATGTAACAGTAATTAGTACTTATTGGTTTTTAGCAGAAAAAATCTAAAGAATAATTACTTAAGTTTTAATATAAAAAATAAAGAAAACATAGGTGTAAGTAATTACATGTAAGTATATGTAATTTAATTAGAAATGATTAATAAATTAAAACTAGACTTTGACACATGAGAAAAAAAAAACAAAATATAATAAAAAATGTGAAAAATCATCAAAACATTATTTTAAAAATATTTATAATTTAATTTGTGGTGTGATGTAAGAAAGTAACAGATTTTTTGCTTACAATACAAATTGGATTTTCAGTTTTCTCCTTGTTTTGACATAGTTTTTCTAAAAATTTCCATAATGGGCTTGATTTGGGCATTTTATTATAATTTTATTTTACTGGCTTCTATTACATTACTTTACTCTGAGTTTGCAGAGTTAAATATAAAACACTAAACCTTAAACTGACGCAAATAACAAATAAACGTTCTGACTTTCAAAGACGTACAACGCGTGTTTATCCAATTACACGAGGAAATGTTATGTGATGATGAGTACCACGGGGTTTCAATGCAATTCACGACGGAAATAGTCGAACGGCCGATATGCCGATATATCGGTATATAGCCTTTGATATATTGGTATCGGTCAAAAATCGTATATCGGTCGATCCCTAGTTTTTTTTACCAAAATTAGAATGCCCTCGGAGCAATTAAAATATTTTAAAAAAATTATCCAAAAAACTTGATTATTTTGCCTTTTTTCATCGATTACTGCTATTTTACAACATCGGTAATAAATTTAAACATTTTTAACTTTCAGTATATTGTGCAAAATTCAATTCTAAAACTTTTTTTCTTCTTCAATATTCTTCCAAAATGCATAGGTTCCAAGATATAAGTAAACAATTCAGCTAAAATAGGAATTTTTTAAAATTTTTTAAACAATTTTCCAATTTTTAAAATGTTTTGGACCTTGCCCAGATTTAGAGATCTACACTTTTATTATGAGTTGTACTGAAGCTATTCCAGCAAAAATTAGCTTGCTCCCTCTTACATCCAACAAAACAAAAAAATTTAAAAAACAGTAAACAAAAATTTGTAAAAACTTTTGTTGCAGAATTTGTTTCTTGATAAGAGACTTCAACTAAAAAAAAATCGTTAATAAATATTTTTGATTAGGTTAGTTATTTGTTTCTTGGATCCTTGTGGTAGCCCATATATTGCATAAATTTTTTTAGGTGGAAGATGATGAGTATCATAAGAATTCTCTGGAGGAGCAAACTTATTACAGCATTGCTCACACTGTTCACGAAATAGTCACGGAACAAGCTTCTATCATGGTTAATGGCATGTTGAAGGAGTACCAAGTGAAAGGTTTGGAATGGATGGTGTCCTTGTACAACAACAATCTCAATGGAATTCTAGCTGACGAAATGGGTCTCGGTAAAACCATACAGACCATCGCCCTCATCACCTATCTCATGGAAAAGAAGAAACTCAATGGTCCTTTCCTGATTATTGTACCGTTATCGTAAGTAAATTTAAACTAGTTTCGTGTTACATGTTATTAAAATAATCCTTAGGACGATTTCGAACTGGATGTTGGAATTTGAGAAATGGGCTCCGACGGTTATCGTGGTGTCCTACAAGGGTTCACCGGCGGTTAGAAGAGTCATCCAGAGTCAGATGAGGGCGGCGAAATTTAACGTTTTGCTAACCACTTATGAGTACATCATAAAAGATAAGGGCGTACTAGCCAAGGTACTTATTGCCGTTGGTTTTTCATAAAAATACTTTATCTCGTTTTTGTTTATAGTTACCTTTCAAGTATATGATCATCGATGAGGGCCATCGGATGAAGAACCACCACTGTAAATTGACTCAGGTCCTGAATACTCATTATCTCGCACCATATCGATTATTGCTGACGGGTACTCCTCTTCAAAATAAGTTACCGGAATTGTGGGCGTTGCTGAATTTCTTGCTACCCTCCATTTTCAAAAGCTGTTCCACCTTTGAGCAATGGTTCAACGCGCCATTCGCTACTACTGGCGAAAAGGTAATAAGATTTTATCGAGTCAATGGGTTGCAAATTGGGTAATATTGTAGGCCACTGCACACTTTAACGGAAGTAGTGCAGTGATTTGAGTGAAATAATATTTTTCCGTACTTTCAGGTGGAACTAAACGAAGAGGAAACGATTCTCATCATCCGTCGTTTGCACAAAGTGTTGCGTCCGTTCCTCCTAAGGCGTCTGAAGAAGGAGGTGGAATCTCAGTTACCCGACAAAGTCGAGTACATCATAAAATGCGATATGTCCGGTTTGCAAAGAGTGCTGTACCAGCACATGCAAAGCAAAGGAGTTTTACTCACCGACGGCTCGGAAAAGGGTACGAAGGGCAAGGGAGGCGCCAAGGCCCTCATGAACACCATCGTCCAGCTCCGGAAGTTATGTAACCACCCGTTCATGTTCCAAAACATCGAGGAGAAGTACTGTGATCACGTCGGCATCGCCGGAGGGGTCATTTCTGGTCCCGATACATACCGCGCGTCTGGAAAATTCGAGCTGTTGGATCGTATCCTGCCCAAGTTGAAAGCAACCAATCACCGCGTGTTGCTCTTCTGTCAAATGACGCAGCTCATGACGATCATGGAGGATTATCTAAACTGGAGGGGATTCAAGTATCTCCGCCTGGACGGTACAATAAAAGCCGAGGATCGTGGTGATTTGCTGAGGAAGTTCAATGATAATAATAGCGAATATTTTCTATTCTTGCTCTCTACCAGGGCGGGAGGTTTAGGATTGAATTTGCAAACGGCTGACACTGTTATTATATTCGATTCGGATTGGAATCCGCACCAGGTAAGCTGGAAAAAAAAAATGCAAAAATTCCTCAAGTTATGGTCCGTTTTCTGTTTTTAGGATCTGCAAGCTCAAGATCGTGCTCACCGTATCGGCCAGCAGAACGAGGTGAGGGTGTTACGTCTCATGACGGTGAATTCAGTGGAAGAACGTATCCTCGCCGCAGCTAAATACAAATTGACTATGGACGAGAAGGTTATCCAGGCTGGTATGTTCGATCAGAAGTCGACGGGGTCGGAGCGGCAACAGTTTCTGCAGAGTATTTTACACAATGACGGAAGCGATGAAGAGGTAAGATTTTCTCTACGGTAACTTATTTCATTTCAGAGGCCAATCTGGGAAACCTGAAATTATAAGGATATTTCATAGATTTGGAGGTGTCGACGAATTTCTAAAATTTTTATGAAATTTTTTCAGTTACAAGTAATCGGTTTGAAAAGAAAAGTACTTTTCATGCGACATATGTTATCTTTAGTATTTTTGCCTCCTGATCACGAATCCGGTGTCAGAATTGAGCTATCACATCACAGACATTTCCTAACCTCAAAAAAACAGGTAAAAAATAGCAAAAATTCATGGAAAAGTGCTAGGAAAAATTGAAAAATTTTTTTCTATATTCAAATGTTCATTTATATAGTTAACACCCCGCCGAACGTGAATTAGTGGTCAGAATTGATGAAGAACAATGGCATGGAGAATAAAGGCAGTTTATTCTTGAACAATATTTATATTTACCGATTTTCTGATCACCCTGTATATGCAAGACGAAAGTTCTCCATGCCAACCGCATTTTAAAGACAAGCAAAAATTTTAATCAAGAATGCCTTTTTCTCGTAAAATGAAAAATAAAAATATTTTCTCTTTTTCCCACTCCAACCGTGGACATACTGTAGAGTACTAAGCATATCCACAAAATAATAGTACTCAATTTTTTACAAATCGAAAATGAATGAAAATGAAGAATTTAAATATTCAGAAAGGTCCATCAAACACAATTTTTCGGTGTAGTCGCCTTCAACCTCAATGCACTTTGTGAGCCGAGGGATGAGCTTTCTTATATATACTTTGTCAAAACAATGTCCTGCCGCTTCTCGGGCTCATCGTTTCAAGCACTGTGGACTTCATCGTCGGTAGAAAACCTTTTTCCACCCATAAACACCTTCATAAGGGCGAAGTTGAAAATCAGAAGGTAGTTCAATCAAATTACTTTTTCAAGTGCCAAAAAATAGTTCAGTAATTGAAAATATGTAAAAATTAAGCAAAATTCCGTAGACTTCAATGAACTACTTTACCCCACCTGAATTTTTGGGCTTCATTTTCAAAATGGTGTCCAAAGTTTGCAAAAACAGCTTTTTTCATTTATAAAAAACATTTTAGAAAAAAATCTCAAATAAATGTAGAAATTTTTAATACGGATCGAATAAGCCCAAACTGGTTTTAATCGATAGATAAATTAATTAGTTATTGCAAAAAAACTGCTAAAAATCGCAATTTTTTCAAATTGCTGTATCTCTCAAAAATAAATATTTTTTTATGAAACTTGGTGAAATTATAGCTCTTGGTGAGCAAAATAAAATGATTTTTTTCAAAATTGAAAAATATTTTATAGTTTTTGCAAAAATGTAAATAAAAGTATAAAAACTAGTATACAATCAGTTATTTTTTTGATTGTATGAAAATTATATTAATTTATTTTTAAACGTTTTTTAGGCCTCTATTCTTCTTCGCTACTACTGTTTAACACGATTTCTTGTTCATCACCTTCATCATCGGTTTTCTTCGTCTGATTCGATTTAATTTTCTGATAAACATGGCCGAAATCAAAAAATTAATCAAAGTTTTATGGCCCTGTAAAAAAAAACGATTTTTCGATCATTTTTTGCGATATTTGAAATCGATTTGAGACTCGCGCAATATTTGCACATAATAGTGTAATTATTAAAGAAAATTTTAAGCCCAACCCCGTTCCTAAAGATGTGGGGGTCTATGAATTATGGGGATTTTACAAAAATGCTTTTTTTTCGAAAAACTCGATTTTTGCAAAAACTAAAATATTTTTCAGTTTTGAAAAAATCATTTTATTTTACTCACCAAAAAAATATTTATTTTTGAGCTATTTGAAAAAATTGCGATTTTTAGCAGTTTTTTTGCAATGACTAATTAATTTATTTATCGATCAAAACCGGTTTCGCCTTATTCGATCCATATTAAAAATTCCTACAACTTTTGTTTGAAACATTTTTTTTCTAAAATGTTTAGTTTTTTTATAAATGAAAAATACTGTTTTTTGAGAACATCGGACGACATTTTGAAAATGAAGCCCAAAAATTCAGGTGAGGTAAAGTAGTTCATTGAATTCTACAGAATTTTTTCTAATTTTTACATATTTTCAATTACTGAACAATTTTTTGGCAAATAAATGAGGTATTTTCGACAATTTGATTGGACTAAGATGCCAAGTCAGGGCTGTGAGTGGGGTGGTTGATGTTGTTCCTATTGAATTAATTCAAGAGTTGCTTTGTGGCGTTAGCTGTGTGGGATGTGTATGCAACAAGTATACTCCCCTCGTTGACATTTCCCTTCTTTTGTTCTATATTAGGGTTTCACAGTACCGTGCAGCATTGTTCCGCCTGAGGAGAATTCCTTACGACCCATAACACAGTTGCCATAATCATTCAGGCCGAAACAACGGTTTTGAATTTTTTCGCTAATTTTGAAGATGGATGTTGCCACTACATTGATTATCTTTTCGTGTCAGGGGTGTAGTGGGCCATCCCCGTTTTGTTGCCAGTCACAATATAGTCAAAGAATTGTTCACTTTCTAGTCGGAAGCTCTAGAAATTCCCGTGAAGATGCAATTCTGTTGGGTTTGTGTTAATCCGTTAGTTATTTTTGTACCCACCTCGCACACAATTTTCGATAACTAAGTGTTTCAGTAATGATTTCATGCAGAAGAGGTTTGGAGATTTGTGGAAACACTGATTATCTCGCCACGAAGCATTTCTTCGATCTTGTTCAGTCACGATTGAAGGACACCCACTCCTTTGTTCATTATGAATATTCATTCTGGCAGTTTTATATTCATGACACCATTTGTACACATTAGTACGATTCATCAAACTGGCCCCATAAACAGTTTTGATTCCGTTAAAAATCTGGAATGGCGCCTTTCCCTTTGCAAGAAGAAACCTGATTACGCTCCTCACCTCTCAGCCCTCGAGATTCAGAATAGCGACAGTCATTTCAACACATCACTACAACTACAGTTCTCAACTGACAGACAAATGAGTGCGCGTTCTGTTGCCAACTTTGTCGAAAATAGAAAAAGCTCAGTACTCCTACTTTGTGGATATGTCTCGTATATCATTATGACAGGAATTTAGCAGGAGTATAATTTGACAGATCTGCCGTTTTTACTCACAGGTTCTTGCCACACTATTAGCACAATAAGAACCTAACTGATTTCAAATCTTAACTAGTATATCCTTTCTTAGCACATATTTTAAATAATCCGGTCTACTTGCACTTAAAAATACGAAGTAATTTGTAGGAAGTACTATAATTTCTATGAATATTAAGAAAACTAATCCCACAACCAATTTAAAAACGATTGATTTATCACTCCATACCAATTCATAAGAATCATAAGTGACTATTATAACATTATGAATATACAAATTGTAATTTTTAAAAGATATACATTTTTTAGGAAGAGAATGAAGTTCCCGATGACGAGACGGTCAACCAGATGGTCGCGCGAAACGAGGACGAATTCCAGCTCTTTCAAAAAATGGACACGGACCGTAAAACAGACGAGGAGAATTTGGGAATGCACCGCAAGCATCGCTTAATTCAAGAAAGCGAATTGCCTGACTGGCTGTTAAAGCACGACGACGAAGTGGAAACTTGGAGCTTCGACGATCCGGACGCCCTATTAGGAAGAGGCACAAGGCAGAGGAAAGAAGTCGACTATGCTGACAGCCTCACCGAGAAAGAATGGTTAAAAGTAAGTGGTGTCGATACCACTTCATTTCTCCAGTTTTTAACTTTTTTTTTTATAGGCGATCGACGAGGACGGCGATTATGACGATGAAGAAGAAGAGGAGAAAGAAGTTAAGAAGAAGAGGGGTAGGAAGAAGAGGAAGCGAGACGATTCTGATGAAGATATTACCAGCAGTGGTAGGAAGAGAAGGCCTCCTCAGAATCAAGCAGAGGCGAAGTTTAAGAAGAGGATGAAGAAGTTGATGAATATCGTCATAAATTACACTGATAGGTACGACATTACAAGCGGTGGAATGTGGAAGTGCTAATTAAAAAATTTTTCAGAGATGGGCGTCAGTTAAGTGATCAGTTTATAAAACTGCCGCCGAGGAAGGAATATCCGGACTATTATACGATAATTAAGAAACCAATTGATATTACTAAAATTATGAATTACATCGACGATGGAAAGGTGAGTTATTGCAGTATCTTCAATGTAATTTGGTTTTTATAGAACATAGACAGGCGAAGAGTTTTTTTGTAATATTTTTTTGTTTAACAAATAATTCCAACTAAAAATTTAAATCGAAAATTTCAAGATTCAAGTTTGAATTTTATATTTTAAGTTTATACACTAAAAATAAACAGAAAATGAAAATTTCGAATTTCGACATAAAATTTCAGCCTTCAGAGGGCTCTATAGCAAATAGGCAACCAGCAATACGTTTTATAGATTTGATTACACAGTTTATCTAAATATGAATTAATGCACAAATAACAGACTGTCCCCCATTTTATCGCAGATTTTCTATAAAATGGACTTGGTTTGAAACTCGAATTACTTTTTGGTGTAAAGAAATTTGTAATTTACGATACCGATGTTGAAAAGCAGCAAATTACAAATTTCTTTACAACAAAGTGTAATTTGAGTTTCAAACTAACTCCATTTTATAGAAAATCTTCATTAGAATGGAGGAAAGTCTGTTATTTGTGTATTAATTCATATTTAGACAAACTGTGTAATAATAGTATATTACGCAATAAGTGTTGTAAAAAGCATTTTACGCACGAATGGATAAGTTACGCACGACGCCGCGTAGCGGCGAGTGCGTAATTCTATGAGTGCGTAATTGCATTACACCACGTATTACGTACTATACTTTACTTATGACCACTACCTTAAATACTTAAAAACATACCGTCTGCGATCAATGCAAGATTCCTATTACGTCGTACGGTAAAAAAATCGCACAGCTTGGTAAAAAAATCGTACAGTTTTCCTAGTAACCGCCTAGCAACGGTCAATACAAACAGTATTGTATTGGCCGTTGCTAGGCAGTTGCTAGGAAAACTGTGTGTTTTTTTTACCGTACGTAATAGGAATCTTACATTGATCGCAGACAGTGTGTACTTACAGTAGTGGTCGTAGGTAAAATCTATAAAAATGTATTGCTGGTTGCCTAATTATGAATTAATGCACAAATAACAGATTTTTCCCCATTTTATCGCAGATTTTCTATAAAATCTGAGTTTGAAACTCAAATTACTTTTTGGTGTAAAGAAATTTGTAATTTATGATGTCGCTTGTTTAAAAGCGGCAAATTACAAATTTCTTTACAACAAAAAGTAATTCGAGTTTCAAACTAACCACTTTAGAAAATCTTCATTAGAATGGAGGAAAGGCTGTTATTTGTGCATTAATTCATATTTAAACAAACTCTAATAAAATCTATAGTAATATATTGCTGGTTGCCTAAAAATTAATTAATGCACAAATAAAATATCAAGACTTTCCCCCATTTTATCGCAGATTTTTCATAAATTCTGAGTTTGAAACTCAAATTACTTTTTGGTGTAAAGAAATTTGTGTTCCAACTAATTCCATTTTATAGAAAATCATTACATTACTACATTAGAATTGAGGAAAGTATGTTATTTAGACAAACTGTGTAATAAAATCTATAAAAATGTATTGCTGGTTGCCTAAATATGAATTAATGCACAAATAACAGACTTTCCCCCATTTTATCGCAGATTTTCTATAAATTCTGAGTTTGAAACTCAAATTACTTTTTGGTGTAAAAAAATTTGTAATTTACGATGTCGCTTGTTCAAAAGCGGCAAATTACACATTTCTTTACAACGAAAAGTAATTTGAGTTTCAAACTAACTCCATTTTATAGAAAATCTTCATTAGAATGGAGGAAAGTCTGTTATTTGTGAATTAATTCATATTTAGACAAACTGTAATAAAATCTATAAAAACGTATTGCTGGTTGCCTATTTGCTATAGAAACCTCTTAATCCGAAAATTTGTTACATTTAATTAAATATAATACACATTTCATGTTTAAACTTGAGGTTTCAGCTACAAATTTAAAAATTCAAGTTTGAACAACAAATTTAAAATTTTGAGTTTCAATTTCAAGTTTGAGTTTCTAATTTTCAGTTCAATTTTTAAATTTCCATAGTGAAGTTTGCCTCATATATTTTGAGCTTGAACTCCAAATTTAATAAACGAAAAAGTAATATAAAACACCTGCAATACATATTTCTATGCTTTTGTAGAAAGACTAAACATTTTTTTTGTCTACCATATTCAAACTTATAATTTCAAGTTTAAACTGGAACTTTCGAGTTTCAATACAAAATTTTACAATTTTACAATCAGAAATTTCAAGTTCAAACAAAAAAATTTAAGTTTGAAGTCAAAATTTCATGTTTAGGCTGAAAATTTGTGAAACAAAAATAGCTGGGTTTCAATTTCAAATTTGTGTCAAGTTCAGACTTGACCAGTCAAATTCAAAATAGAAATTTCATGTTGAAACTTCAGGTGCAAATTTGAAATTTCGAATTTGGGCTCAAAATTTCATATTTTGCCTTTCTCTTTTGAAGTTTGAATTCAGAATATTGAGATTTTAAAATTTCATGTCGAAACACGAAATTGTGAGGTTTATACTTTTACTTTCTAACTCTAACTAACTCTACTCTAAATTTGATTAAAAAAATAAATAAAACGTGACACATATTTCTATGCGTTTGTGAAAAGGCTAAACAATTTTTTTCTCATTTACCAAATTTCGAGTTTTGATACAAAATTTGATATTCAGACTTGAAATTATGATTTTATAACTCGTTTTAAATTTAAATTTGAAAAATCAAATTCAAACTGAAAATGTTACGTTCAAATCTGAACCCAAAATTTTAAGTTTTAATTTTAAATATCAAGTTTGAAGCTAAATCTCAAAATTCATATCCAGTAGAACCTCGGTTATCCGACCTCGCTTTATCCGTCCCCATTTTCCGACATCGTGGGCGAAACAGCGATTCCGTGTTAACCGACGTTCATCCGTATTATCCGACATCCGATGACCTATGCCCAATTTCTGCTGTTTTATTTCTTAAAAAAATAATAAAAATAAATGAACCCGGATTATCCGACTTTTTCCGTTATCCGACCTTGCGCCGGTCCACAATAGGTCGGATAATCGCGGTTCTACTGAACTTGAATTTCAACTTGGATTTATAAAATGAATAAATTCTAACCTTTCTACGTTTTCGGGGGTTTTACATCGTTTGGTTTTTTTTCTTAGTATTCGGACTTTATGGACCTGGAGAGGGACTTCATGCTCCTCTGCCAAAACGCCCAGATCTACAACGAGGAAGCCTCCATAATCCACGAGGACAGCATCGTGCTCCAATCAGTATTCTCAAACGCCAAACAGAAAATCGAGGCCGCCATCGATTCCGAGGAAGAGAAGGAAGATAACAATTCCGACGTCGACTCCTCGTCCAGGGGTAAAGGTAAGACTAAAGTTAAGAGGAGACCGGGCAGGCCCAAGCGGGTGGTTAAGAAATACATATCGGACGAGGACGATGACGACGATTGAGTTTCCTAGTAGGTTTAAGTTTATAGGATGCCACTTGTGCAAAATTGTGCTGATAACGGTGAATTTCGGTAATTGTGCGTTGCCTTGTTCTTTTCTGGCCGGCCTCTATTTTCAAAGCTGCTGAATAATTGTTAATGCTTTACGTTGAAAAAAAATTCGTACGAGTTTTGATGTTTGAGGGTGTAACGTACCTTTTTATTTTGTTAGGTATTGCATCAAGAATCGGGGAGCGCTTTGTTTGAGTTTAAGAATGTTTTGCCCTTGGAACTCCGATTTTTGAAATGCAGGGTGTCTTTTTTATATTTAAATGTTTTCTGAGGAGTACATTACTAAAATGGCTTTCAACATGGAAAAAAAAAATTAAATATATAGATCTCACAGGGTGTTTACCAATCTGGAAAACTTAGAATTATCAGAAAAATGTCAGGGACTTTCTCAAATTTTCGTAGAATTTTGTCAAATTTCAATTGTAATTGGTTTTTATTTACTGCCACTGAATGCCATGTCGCCGAGAAGTAAATTTGCCTCTAATTTTATATCATCTATCTGTCGTTAACAATTTTAGTGAGTAGTTAAAACATTTTTTATCGAAAAATGTAAAGATGCTTATTATGAATACGTATGAACTACTGTGGTTATTTTTTTAACCGTGTATCGCTAATGTTACTAAATTTTAAGAACGCGCAGTTTGACGATAAAATATTAACGACGATCTTTAATTTGGAAAATAGCATTGAGAATTGTTCTAATCTTTGATTAAATAGAAACAAAAAAAAAAAAAAAATTAAAAATTCAAGCTGGTAAGCATTTATACTATTAAAATTTTCTTTATTCACATTTTGATTTAAGATTCTTTTATTATTATTTATATAAAACTGACCATTCTGGGTTCTGTTCCTATTTCAATAACAAATTCGCATATTTTTATTGTTGATTATTTAAATATTTTATTTTAAATTGAGTTCCTTACATATACAAGGTGTTTGTAAATAAGTGCGAAATATTTTAGGGTCTGGTTGCCGAAGTTATTTTGTGAAAAAAACATGCTTCGTTTCCGTGATACAGTGTTTAAATTTTATTTTTTTATTTATTTTTATTAATTATTTCAACGTTTTAGAAATATTGACTCGAAATTTAATGGTTGCATTTTATTTAGTAATATTGAAAGCAGCCTACTAGACAATGTATCAATAGAAATTAAAAATACACAACTTGCAATACAGGGTGTTCTCAAAGTTGAGTCATTTATTTTAACAGCTGGTGGAACTCGGATTTACCAAAAATCGTTTATATAAAAGTTGTCAAAAGCAATTATTAACAATTATTTTAAAAAAATTGAAATTTAAAAACTTTATAATACAAACCTGATTTATTGTCAATTTCGACCACTGCGTTGTAAAAACATAAATTGTTTGTTTACTAACATGGACCTAGTGCTCGTTGTTGGGTCGTTTTCGACAATTTCTAAAATTTCTTCCTCGATCTCCACCATTTCGCGAGGAGGAGGTCTTTCAGCGTGACCTCGCTGTTCCTTTAAATACCCTGTATCGTGGAGTCTTATAAGTAAATTTACAAACATCGCGGAGCCAGATGATTTCATAAAGGAAACCTTTCCGCTTACAAGCGACATGCTGCGGCTGCATTTTGTTGACACTCCCCCTAAGTCAATATTATGTCTACTAGTTCATTGTTTTCATAAACATGTCCAATTTTTATTGCACAAAACACCCACAAATCAAAAATAATATCACGCACTACTGTACGAATTATCAAAGCAAAAAGCGTACTCAAAACAGTGCAACTACAAAAAACAATTTATGTTTTTACAACGTAGTGGTCAAAAATGACAATAAATCAGGTTTGTATTATAAAGTTTTTAAATCTCAATTTTTTTAAATAATTGTTATAATTATTGCTTTATTTGACAAATTTTATACAAACGATTTTTGGTAAATCGGCTTTTTTACGAGTTCTACCAGCTTTTAAAATAAATTACTCAACTTTAAGAACACCCTGTATAATATGTTTTATTTTTTCCTCAAAAACGGTGCATCCTACAAAACAAATGTAGAGACCAATTTCATTCAGAATTGATGGCGGATTTCTAAAAAATATAAAATATCAAGACAGGAACCATTTTTTTTTATTAAAAAAGTTGTGGCATTCTCGGACGAACGCCACTGGTGCAGGTAGATATATTGGGATCACCCCAAAAAATGTACATTTATCCCTCCAAAGCGTTCTTCAAACTTCGAGTCAATATCTTTAAAACTCTGAAATAATTAATAATAAATAAAAAATTTAAATTTAAACACTCTGTATCTTGGAAATGAATCATATTTCGACCTACATTTATATGAACTTTTTTTCATAAAATAATAATTTTGGCAACCACCTAAAATATTTCGCATTTATTTACAAACACCCTGTATTTTAAATAAAGTACAACTTTATTAATATTATTAATGTAGTAAATATTAACTGCCATAATAAAGTTCCTGATAATTTGTCCAAAGAAATAATATTTGCTGATTTTGTAGTGTTATTAGAAATGAGGCTATTTCAGTTTACCTAAAAATTCCACATAGTTTTCATAAAATGTATTTTTTTTATTTTAGTTGAATAAAATAATGTTATTTTCTCCTGAACTAAAAACCTCCTTGTATATCTAGATTGCCCTTATTTGGTATTCAACCACAAATTTAATGGGGCCACTGTACAATTTTTGAAATAATCATACTTTGTTAAACGTAGGAAGTAGGATTGACCAAAAGTTTGGGAAATGATAAGACTATTGAAAAATGAAAACTGATGTAGGGCATATATCTTCACAAATGGGAAAATTTGTTATACCTACCTGAAAAATTTGAAAATATCAGGGATATTTTTTATCAAAATTTGCTAAAATATCCAAAAAAATTAAGATTTGAAATAAAATTTCTGCAAAATTTGTAATGAAAAAATTAAGTCTCGACTCAAACCAATGTCGTAGATATGGGGTGTACTGGCTAGGTTTTCCTGAAAAATTGTGGCACTGGGAAAATTTATTCTTTTGTTATTTTTGAAATGCAAATTTTATTTGAGCGAACACCTCTTGACTTTTTTGCATGCCTTTTACTGAATCGGTACAAATCAGTAATTTGTACCAGCTTGATAAATTTCAATAATTTATTAATTAATAATTTTACAAAAAGTCTGTGACACAAAATATTGTTTCAGTGATCATTTCTTTTTAACTTTTAAGTTTCGTCTATTTCGAAAATATGGACTTCAAGGGTAAATGTTTATATTTTTAAATTTGAATGAAGAAAATCCTCCATTTTTGTGTTACACCCTGTATAACACCAACATTTAACATGGGAATAATTTGTCAAAAAATATTTTATTTGAAAATTAATTTAAAAAACTATTTGGTATCTCGGAAATTATTTTAAATGATGGAGATTGAAATTTTTCAAATTTTTATTTATTTGCAAATTATTGTCTGAGGAAAATTCATACATAAATCAATTTTTATCAATGTCAAAGGCAATTTGTTTTTTATTCTTCCTTATTTCTTTATTTTGTTTTGCAAAAAAATTTTTCATGTCACTTTTTCTTAGACGTGTTCGCCTCGTAACAAAATTTATTTATTAAAAAGAAATCAAGTGAAGATACAGCTGGCCCAGGAGCAGTTATTTCTTTTAAAAAGCCTTAACTTTATAGCATGAACATGAAATACCATAATTTTATACTTTACATAAAACATATTCATTCCATTTCACATAATTTTGTTAAACATTTAATTTTTCGCACATAATTTTTCTGTAATTAATGAGAAGTGTTCAGTGTTTTGAAAATGCAGGCTAGGCGTAGCTTAAACATATAATTTCCATTTTTAGGATATTTTATATACAGTAATTTAATTTTTCCTCAGATTGGCAATGCATTTAGTGCTTTCTAGAATGGAATATATGAATTTGTTTATGTTTAAGTAACATAAAAACACTTTTGGTATGTTTTTATTTTCTAATTTTTTTGATGATATTAGTTGCTTAGTTAGCATTAATTTTGCATTAAATACTACAGGGATATGTATAGTAGTGGTATATGTAATAAAATTATTATTCTGGGTGTTGTCTCTAAGGAATTATTTTACCTTAATCCTCATCCTGTTTTATTAATCGAGAAAATAAAAAATATCCGTGGATATTTTCACTAAAATTGAAAATAAACCATTTTACAATTATTTTACAAAAATATGAAAAAAGATCATAAGAACATAGATCTGCGAACATTTTGTTTTTAAGGCACAAGGCGATAAAGTTTTTCTATTTTTTAAATATCTTCATTTATTCTGTGTTTTTTACAATAATCCATTCAAATTCAACAATTTTATTTTTCTTTACCAACGAATTACTGCTCAAAATGAACTAAAATGTAACACATTATTTGGAATTACAACCTTCCGAATTTTATTTTTATGAGTACACCAACTTGAGAAAAATAATTTTTAATTTTAACTGAATGGTATTCACAAAAATGTTACTCAAGCAGTATTCAATAATGATAAATAACACTTGAAATTTTGTGGCTAATCTTCGAGTACTGGTAGGTACCAGTACCTCTTCCACAGCGTCTAAAATTTCTGGTTTCTATTTTTCATTCTCTAAATTTGTTCCTGTCTACCATTAGCATATTGGCGTTCAAAGCTCCCATAATTTCTTAAATGTTGTGGGAGTAGTCTAATATCGTCTTCTTTGCTTATGACAAAAAGTAGGCTCTAATTATCAACTCTTGATTCCTATACATGATTTTTCATAATATATAAAAACTTGTAAATTAGAACACAAAATTAAACTGTACAGTCATTAAAAATTGAAATAAATAACTTGAAAGATTATATACTTACACCACATAGCGATATGTTTTCACTAAATTATTGTAGATTAGTTAATATTTAATAAATCGTGTTAAAATTTTAAATTTTTTAAGAAACCATAGAATGTTTTTTTTAATGTTCGGCGCTTCGACCACAGTGATAACAAAAAAATATGGTGTTTTTAAAATGACACATCGTCGTCGCTAAGTTATATAAAGGCAATTTGTTTTACTAAATTATTTTTCAATGTCTTCCCACAATGTAGGTTGATTTAAAAACAACCGACACTGATAGTGCACTAATACGGAAATTCCGGGTGCCCCGCGTAACCAAGAATTAAAGTGTAGTTTAAAAAACTAATAATAACTCTACTATTTATTTGATTGAAATAAAAAGAATTTCAGATTCGTGTTTAGGAGAATACATACTGTTACCCCTAAAAAACTGACCCCCCCACTTAAAGTTACACCCTATATAGTTAGATATATATTATACTATTAAAGCACCTTAATCAAATGTCGTCATTTGTCAGATTAACCAGAAATTGTGCTGTTAAAACTTTAATAAAGGTCTAAAAAAGTTGGTTTGGCTTTACATCTGCATGAAATGCACATTTCTTTTTCTCATTTTATACTTTTGTCAATTCATTTGGACATAATTTGTAGGACATCTTAGTAACATACATAATCCTACCCTTCTGATTAAACTGAAACATATATAACGATTTGATTAAGTTCTTTAGTAATGTCTAACAGTGCAAAACCGTCTTAATAAAAATGTTTAAAAGAATGACGCCCAATTTCCTTGTTTCATGGATCGAAAAATTTCTTTGCACAACGTCATCTACGAATCTAAATATAAAGAAAACATTTTGATGCCAAATTGAACCCCTTAGTATCCCCTGATTATGGCCAATTTCAAACTAAAAACATATCTTTTAGTTTATAAGGAAATGCCATTGGGAATGTTAAGTGGCAACACCCTGTATATGATTTCAAGTATGTTTGACCAGGGAATAGTGATAATTCCTACCAATCTATCTACTAGGAAATATGCAAAATAAATGAAAGTACTTCCCCTGGATCTCAAAATTGAAGCAGAATGTTTTTTGTTAATTTTGGTAAAAAAAATCACTTACATAATTATATCGGTAGAATATTGCAATGCCCTGTATAGGGAAAAATTAAAATTATATAGTAAAAGTTATATTATATACAATAAAAATTGAAAAAATTTGGATATAAAAGAAAACTGTCTAAATCAATTGTAAATGTTATAAATCTATGAATGAATTAATGAAAATATATTTACACAAAAATAAAATTTGGGGGTAAAACATGACACCAGTAAAATAATTTTGAACAGATGAAAAAGTACATATGTAATAAAAAATATGGCAACAATAGAAGAATTTTAATTTCCTGACTAATTTTGATTTTTGAGATCTTCATCAGATCCGACCTAATGAAGATTGTATAAATTGAAACATTTGTCGTATGGAAATTAAAATTGTTATTTCTTTCATTGTATTGTTGACCATATATTATACAGGGTGTTGCATCACGAGAGGGACATGGCTTAATGGGAGATAGAGGACATCTAGGGTAACTAGGATCGCATATAGAAATAACTTCTTGGCCATTCTTTATTGAGATACAGGGTGATTTATGATTTTTGGTCAAAACTGCTTTATGTTATAACTTTGGTAGGGAATGGAATAATGGGTTCATATTTGATAGGATTAATGCACACACGATACTTCATGTATTCATGTATGACAGCAAAAAAATTCCAGATCCGGACTGCAAAATTTGTTAATTTTTTGTGCATGTCTAGAAAACAACACTCTGTATATATTTTTTGAAATTCCGATACGATATTCGGAAAGTACATAAAAAAGTGATCTTAAAGACGTGTTTCTTTGTTTTTGTTACACTTTGGTGGTTATTTAAATAAGCTCTTGAATATAAGAGACTACGGCTTCTAAAACTAAATTACGTAAAGGACACATGATAAAAATGGTTTTGCAACTAAAATTAGCGAAGGCTTAATTGAGGGTAGATGTTATAAATAAGCATGCATATTTTAAACCTCATTTTCTTTAAATAATGTGTATTCCAGGTCCGGACTGCAAAATTTTTAATTTTGTTTGTAACTCTAGAAAACATCGCCCTGTATGTATTTTTTTGGTATTCTCATACGATTATCGAAAAGAACATAAAAAAGTAATCTCTACGACATGTCTCTTTTTCTTGTTACACTTTGATGATTATTTAAAATCGCATGATAAGAACACATGACAAAAAATAAATTATAATCCGTCGATTTCGATTGCCATCGATACGTCGAGCCATCGATACGTCGAGCAATTGGAAACTTGGGTAAACGAGTATGAAAATGTATCGAAGTTGAGGCCACTTTGAAAATTTGCTATAAAATTAATTTGCCATTGTAAAGTACATTTAGACACCTATTATTTTCTTTGTGTTTTATTGTTATTTGTTTTCCGCGTTTTATTAAATAGTCATTGTTCCCATTTGCTTTTTTATTTCTATTTTTTAGAAATCCTATTTACGAAAAGAAATAAACTACTATTTTGATCATGTATCTTTTACTTACTCATGTAATGTGTTTCTTACTTACTCGTAATTTCATTTTAAAAGCCTTGTTACCGTACAATGAATAGCGTAGTAATCATCAAATTGTAACAAGAAAAAAAGACATGTCGCTGAGATTACTTTTTTATGTTCTTTTCGATAATCATATGGGAATACCAAATAAATACATACTGGGCGATGTTTTCTAGAGTTACAAAAAAAAATTAAAAATTTTGCAGTCCGGACCTGGAATACATATTATTTAAAGAAAATGAGGTTTAAAATATGCATGTTTATTTACAAAATTTACCCTCAATTAATCTTTCGCTAATTTTAGTTGCAAAACCATTTTTTGCATGTGTCCTTTACGTAATTTAGTTTTAGAAGTCGTAGTCTTGTATATTCAATAGCTTATTTAAATAACCACCAAAGTGTAACAAAAAAAAAGAAAGACGTCTTTAAGATCACTTTTTTATGCTCTTTCCAAATATGGTATCGGAATTTAAAAAAATACATACAGAGTGTTGTTTTCTAGACTTGTACAAAAAATTAACAATTTTTGCAGTCCGGACCTAGATTTTTTTTGCTGTCGTACATGCATACATGAAGTATCGTGAGTGCATTAACCCTACCAAATATGAACCCATTACTCCATTCCCTACCAAAGTTATGACATAAAGCAGGTTTGACCAAAAATCATAAATCACCCTGTATCTCAATAAAGAATGGCCAAGAAGTTATTCCTATAGGCGATCCTAGTTACACTAGATGTCCTCTATCTCCCATGAAGCCATGTCCCTCTCGTGATGCAACACCCTGTACATATGTGTCAAAAGGGAAAAACAAATTGGTCTTAAGCACAGTGATGGCTAAAAGTTCTAAAATAATGCTATAAATTTCAAAAGAAAAGGGACTAAAAAATCTAAGGAAACGAATTATAAAGAAATATGGAGAAAGAAAAAATGGATAAATAAAAAAACTAAAAATTATAAGAAATGTCTATACACCTGGAATGGATGGATGGATTGTATCCATCTGCATAAAAAGTGATTTTTTGTGGCATATCAAAACGTGTTTATAATACTTATAAATCGTTTTATATAAAGAAGAGATGGAGGCAACTTAAGGGTCTGTACATGTTTTCAATTCAAAATATACACGAACATTTTCAAATAGCACATATATAAACATTTTATTCACAATAAAAACTTCTATAGGTACTTTATACTTTATCTAATGAAATAAAATTTTTAACAAATATCTCTTAATTACTGAACCTTGGAAGAGTGACAATCTGGTGCTGATGTAGGTAGTTCCACTCTCTTGCAGGGGCTGCCTTCTTGGATAAGTCGATTGGGTCACGATTCTTGAGAATCCTCCAGTGTTTGTCTGAGAGAAAAAAAAATATTTTACAAAAATTTAAGAATAACACCTATTTTATTGCTAAATATTTGAAATAGTTATTTTAGGATAATTTAGATGTCAATTGGGTGTTATCCAAATGGACAAAGAACATGATTTTTGTGCCAAATATAATCAACTGGAAAATGTTAAATATAGATCAAATATGAATTGGCATGCCTACATTTTTTGTAAATATGTTATATTTTCCAAAAATACTGTCTTATATAGAGCACCGATATACAAATAAAAAACCCGTCACAAAAAAGTATAACTGAAATGTTGGGCCTGATGAGTAGCAAAAGAAAAAAGTTATCTAAAATCTTTTGCCCGAAATTTGTTTAATAACACAAACATTGACAAGTTAACAATAAACAAATGTGATGATTAAAATCATGAATTTAACTCTGACTTATATCATTGCAACCCTAGTAAGGGCACTCCTGAAAAGAACCAATCAACTTGATCCACCGACCAACTTTAGTAGTTTATGCATGCAGTCAGAAAGATAGAAGCTAATGAGCGTTAGATTAGTCGTAAACTGGCGAATATAATATACCAATTCCCACTCCTATAGTTATAGAAATAGTTTAAAATTCGTGGAGTTTCGGGCTTAATTTCAAAAAAACGGCTAAAATCACAACAGAAGATGAACTGAATTTTAGAAGAATCTTAAAGACCTTTTTCATTTCAACAATTTGAAGTCTCATCAAAATCGGTACCGCCACTGTAAGTTTTTTTTTACTGGCGGATTGTTTATTTACCTCAAAATGATGGGTAATAAGGACAATTCCGGATGATGCGGTTATTTGCCAAATATTTGTCAAACTTAACTGCCGTATTGTGTGGATGGTGCATATTGATACATTCGAAACTAAGTCTTCACTTGTCAAATATTCAGTTAGACAAGTAGATTTTGCTTTCTCAGACTGGAATTCATTTCTCTACACCCATAAACAAAAATGTAAAGTGTACGCAGGCGTTGACTTGTGGACAATATACATCGCGTATAGAAAGAACATTTACGAATATTTGAAGAGATATTTTCTGTGCTCATGTTACACATCTGTACATCATGTGACATTGTCGATTTTAGTAAAATATTTGCTACATTTGTTTGACGAATGTTTGGCGAGAGACAGCATCATCTGGAGTACTCTTTAGGATGATTATAGCATTTTTTTTCTCTAAAAGGTTGTATCAGTTCTCAGTACATACTCTATAATGTAACGCTGTAATAAAATATTATTATCTTACATAGCAAAGTTTTTAAATTCCTCTTCATATTCACACTTTGAGGATGTCCTCAGTTTCACGTCTCCGTAATTATCGAAAAACTTCGTGTCTTCTTCTCCATTTATTGAAGGCTTGAAAGGCGCTTTAGCTTTTCGACCGAGAATTTTGTCAAAATCCACAGATTTGAACCATTCATGACTTTTGATGTCTTTAACTCCTGCCTTTAAAATGCCGTATCTAAAAAATAATTTGAAAAATATTTCAAACTTATTTTTTTGTTGTTCCTTTGGTGACCCTTGAAAATATTTGTTATCTCCCTCTTGGTTACTGTTTGCAAAAAAAACATTTTTATTTCTGCTTTGTATATTTAGAAAAAAAACGTATCTAGGTGAGTAGGTACTCCACTGTTTTGATAATAAAAATACAGTTGTATGTGATACATGCGAAGAGTATACATAAACTATAAATTATATGCGCGTTTACATAAAACACGTGGCTGCTTTGCGTCTAACCCGTTCCAAACAATTTAAATTTAATAGCATTGAACTGTTTTCAGCAGATCTTGAAACCTTGTTGTTGTGCGTTGTGCGCCTTTTGAATAAGTTATTGTTTATAAAATACCGGAAAATCTTTCCTAGGAAAATAAAAATATTTTTCCTAGCATGTAATCGTCACGTGACGGAAGATTTTTTCAAACTCGCTATTTCTAAGGCTCCAAGAAATAATAAGTTTAATGAATATACCTACTTTAGTTTTCAAAATATTTCTTGATTCAACTCTATCGCGGTATAACGGAAAATACTCAAAAAATATACATATCTATTTGACGGCATTTCTTATGGAATCAAACAAATCTGTAAAATTCCCATTTATAAATATTTTTTGTAAGAGAGTTCCTATATTATTTTCTAATTGTGCTTCCACGGATGAATGGATTGTGAAATCATTTATATAATAAGCACTTAACTAACCTCTTGGTCCTATCTACTTGTAAAATGTTAGTAATCAGGTTTTTCAGCGGCTTCGAGAAGTTGGTCGGAAACACGTATTTCGCTGAAACTATTTTCTCGTATAGCTTCATAGGGTCCTTAGCGTAGAACGGGGGATATCCTGCTGCCATTTCAAATACTAGAACCCCAAAAGACCACCAATCCACAGAATGGTTATAACCTTGACTAAGAATTATCTCTGGAGCTAAATATTCCGGGGTACCTGCAAACAACAATATTTTCTAAATAGAAACTCAAGAACAGTACATGATCCAGTTTTTAAACTTATTTGATTTCGAGTAGTTAAAGTAAGAAGAAAGGTTCGGGAAGTATTTCGGTTTTTGGATTTAATGATTCATTAAAAATCCCAGAAATTCGACACCACCGTTTAAAGAATTTAATCACTGTTTATAAATTTTTGTGATATTTTGTGACAGTTTCTTCAAGAAATCTCTGTTTCTATACAATTTTTTTTTATATCGGCGAACGATAATCTCCAATTGGTTTTAAAGAAAATTGAACAGAAACAGAGATTTCTTGGAAAAACTGTTTTTGGGGTAAACTTTAGTGACGCTTTTTACCTCATTGAAATGTTTATCGGCAGAAAAGAATATATATCTACGTATCTCGTATTTTTTACAACATAGCGAAGATAGACAGATTTTAGGTATTCGAAAAATCGAACTAGTCTCAAATTAACTACTATTTACTTTTTTAAATTGCGTGTCTGCTACTAAAATTAATTATTTTTTTTAGAAAAACTTTTAAATTCAATGTAATCAGTAAGGCCGAAAAGAATAACTGGTGTGGTAATGTTGTATTTTTTATTAGGCACAGTTTCGGAAGAGTGCATTAATTCTATTTAAATTACATTTTGAGAAAAATGTTCCTGTGAACTTTGGAACTTTTTTTTTCCAGTTATTTTACGTGTAACGAAGTGTAATGATAATGTAAATCAAGGAAATTATTAACTCGAAAATAGTCTGTGTTTTTCCGAACAAAATGAAGGAATTTTTTTTCCTAGAAGTAAATGCCACTAGAACATACAAGCAATTATCGAATATCAAAAATATCCCATTGAAAAGTTGATTTTCCAGGAGTTTTATTGATTGTTTCATCTCGAAATAGTTTCTGAAAATGTATTTTCTTTTTTTTTCAAAAAACGAAGCGTTTTCTTTGAAATACTTTTGTTTTATATTGATCAGTTGAATTCAAATTTTATCTCCATCATTAAAGCTGTTTATAAAGTCAGACGATGCGATAATTTTTCTGTCTGGTACGATTTGTTAACATGTATTTTTCTAAGCAGCAGACTATTTGGCGGCTGAAGCAGAGCATTCATCTCTAGAGTTCATTCCAAAATCTATTTTTATTGCATTTAGCGGTTGGATTCGACAGTTACTTAGATTTTTTTGAAGTCATTGCATAATATTAATATAATATGGTTATAAGTAGGTAAGTATATACCGAAGAAATAAAAATAGTCCAGACAGTAACTGTTTCAAAAAGCCCATATTTGGGTGAATCGTATATCCACGGAGATTTTTGGCTTTTTGGCTTTCAAATATGACTGGAAATTAAACATTTTTTATGCGCATAAAAAAACGTGGGCTTAACTTTTGGCGGCACAATATGTTAAAAAAATTCGAAAAATGTCATATTTTTCTTCCTATTTAATTATGTATCTTTTCAAGTTGATTTTAGGCGAAAAAGGAAGAGGTAAAATATGTTTGTAATTAAATTTTTCACGAAATATAACTAGTTACAAATCGAATGAATCATGATTATTATTGTAAAAATCGAAAATATCGCCAAAAATGGGGTTAAAAACATTATTTAGAGAATTTTTTTGGGGTCTTTAAATAGGTTTTGGACCTTCATACTTGGCTCAAGAAAACATGTTATGTAGAATCATCCCACCAAATTTCATCAAAATCGGTTCTATAGATTTTGCATAATAATTTGGCAATCCAGATTTTGAAAAAAAAAATTTTGCAAATTTTTAAAATTTTGCACAGCAAAAACCAAGGCCCTTAGATACTTGAAAATTTAATCACATATAGAAGGGCTTTCAAGCTTTCAAACGCTTTTTGAAAAATTCGAATCCGTCGATTAGGAGAGCTCTGGCACTTGTTTAAACATTGGTCGAATTTAATATATATTTTTATACATATAAATAAATATAATATACATTTATAAACTTAAAACAAAAATTTGTGTACATTTTTTAAATCCTGATTTATTAATGCAATAAAGTATCAATAAAATATTATTGATTTTTTATAATGAATTAATTAATTTAATCATCATTTCTTTTGTGATTAAAGTATAATTCAAATACTATTTATTGTTTAAAATATAAGCAAATGAGAATTAACTCATTATATTACTAATTTTCGACATTTTTTGAAAATAATTGGTGTTTAAACAATTTTAGAATATTTAAATAAATTTGTTTTTGATCTTTGATAAACAGTATATAAGTTTATGCACTTACGAGTACCTTTGGTACAATAAAAAAATAAAGTTGATGATTAAAGGAAGTTTAAAAATAAATAATTATTATCGAACTGTTGAAAGACCTATAATTATTAACGATAGGCATTTAAAAATACATTAATTGTTTCAAATTGTTTTAAAATCATCACTTAGACCTGGTAAGCACTCGGAATACCAAAGGTATTTTTCGAAAAATTAGCCCGGATGTTCCAGTACATTTAGTGTAAATGACGGTTAACTTTGATTGGCTATAACTACGTAATTAATTGACCAATCGATCTGTTTTTTTAAGAAGCGTCTTTCCAATAACATTTAAAATATATTTTTAAAAATTTGATTTGGTTGAATATTCACAAAGTTATTCTAATTGTTTATAAGTACAAAAATTCCACCAATGTTTAAACAAGCGCCAGAGCTCTCCTAATTGACGAATTCGAATTTTTCAAAAAGCGTTTGAAAGCTTGAGAGCCCTTCTATATGTGATTAAGTTTTCAAGTATCTAAGGGCCTTGGTTTTTGCTGTGCAAAATTTTGAAAATTTGCAATTTTTTTTCAAAATCTGGATTGTAAAATTATTATGCAAAATCTATCGAACCGATTTTGATGAAGTGTGGTGTGATGATTCTAAATAACATGAAGTTTTCTTGAGCCAAGTATGAAGGTCCTATACTCAATTTAAAGACCCCAAAAACATTCCTTAAACAGTAATGTTTTTTAACCCCATTTTGGCGATATTTTCGATTTTTACAATAATAATTATGATTCATTCGATTTATAACTAGACATATTTTGTAATATTTAATTACAAACATTTTTTTCCTCTTCCATTTTCGCCTAAAATCAACTCTTGAAAAGATACATAATTAAATAGGAAGAAAAATATGACATTTTTCGAATTTTTTAAACATATTGTTCCGCCAAAAGTTAAGCCCACGTTTTTTTTGCGCATAGAAAAATTTTCATTTCTAGTGGTATTTGCAAGCCAAAAAGCCAAAAATCTCCGTGGATATACGATTCACCCAAACCAAAACAGATACCGCTTAGTCTAAAATCAAATTTGAAAATTTGTGTAAGGAGTTTTCCGATATTCAATAAAATTATTTCCAAATTCCGGTTTCTTCCGGTTCAAATTTTCAGATTTCAATTTGGATGCAAAGGTCGTCTTGTTGATACTGAAAACTGAAACATATTGCCAAAATATGGGGTCAACTGTTTAATTTTGATTTTTTTATTAATAACTAAAAGTCCAATTCCACAAAGCCTTGATCATACACCTAGATCTGATAAAATGGATGGACTAGTGATGGACTTATTGGAAAACCTCATTCCGAATTTTCAAAATAAAATCAAAACCAACGTCAGCTTTGTGAAATTAGAGAAAATTTCGATAGATTTTAAATAACATAATAAAACTTGTTACAAAAAATTATCTCAAAAAATATTTGTCTTTAAAGGGTAACAGTGGAAATGTAGATTCTGCTCTACCACTTCTTTTGATGAATCAGAAATGCTTCCTTTCCGGTTATTTCTCCAAAAAATTGACCCAACTTTTCAGCTTAAATTATTATTATCGATCTCATTTCAATATTTTATTGCGTCTTTGTTCATCCACGTATCAAAATTAATCTGTCAAGTGTCATGTTTTTGTCAGAACCTAAATAAAGTACAAAATACAAACAAATAATACTATAACAATTTAGAGAATAGTGTACGGTTCTGTTGTAAAAAAATTATCTAAATTAAGTTACGACATTAATAGTCCAATCCTTGTTAACTGTAGTCATATAGTACGATATAGAACTAGTTTGTGTGAGCACAGCTGGAAAAACTAAACCACAGTTTAAAATTCACAGGAAAACAAAAAAGAGTTAACTTCTAGAAGCTGATGTCCATGTGATTTGAAGTGCTTCTATCTGAGTTAGATAATTTTCAGTTTTCCGTCATTCGTGACAGTTGAGAATTGACAGTAATGACAATAGTGTACAAGTAGTTCTTTTTTAGTATTTCTACCAGTCTTTTGCTTTTCTGTTGCAACACTAATATTACAAACTTCAAGAAATTTTAGTGAAGTGCCTGTGACTTTCACAGTTATGGCAGATATTTACAATGAGTAGGTACTTACCACAAAGTGTATAGGTCCTTTGACTGTTAATTCTTTTACAGAAACCAAAATCCGTAATTTTCAAATAACCCTCTATGTCTATTAAAATATTTTCAGGTTTTAAGTCTCTGTAAACTATTCCAAGATAGTGCATGTATTCAAAAGCCATAACAACTTGGGCAGCATAGAACTTACACAAGGTTTCGTCGAATTTTTTCGCTGCTCTTAAGTGATAAAACATCTCGCCCCCATTGACAAAAGGCATTACTATGAATATGTACACGTTATTCTTAAAGAAAAATTCCATGTTTACTAAAAACGGAAAACTAAACGAGTCCATGCACCTTATTTCTGCTATTGTATGTACTAATTGTCTGGTACGTATTATGTTAGCTTTCTCCATTATTTTCATCGCATAAAATTTCTCGTTGGCTTTATGCTGGCAGAGTACGACTTTTCCAAAAGTTCCAGTACCAAGAGTTTGCATTTGTTTAAAATCTTCCATTTTCGCGGTCGTGGGGAAGTCGCCATTAATTTTTGCGTCGAATTTTGCTTTTCCTTTCCTTAAAAATACATCGAAAGTCGCATAATGCTTTTGGAGCTTCCCTTCATCCCCCATGACAAAACTGTTTACTTTTACTACCTGTCACACGCATGACAGCTGGATGAAATGCAAGGTGCTAAAATTGATGCCCCTTTGTTTTAGTTGTCGATGTTCTGTCAGATTTTATTTAACCGTTGAGGTGCTAATTTTAATTTTTTTAGACAAATAAGAGCAGTCTTTTCCCCAAATTCATTCTTAATCGGAATTGATCGAAAAAGAATTTCGTAAGGTGATCTTAGCTGTCAAAGTTTTTTTGGTTGTTATGGTTCCTTTAATAAAATAGAAGGTTGTCTTGTTAAAATATACAGGGTGGACCAATTTCGACAATTTCTCAAATTTCATGAGGACAGAATTCAATTTTCTAGAAAATTTGAAAGGCGAATATTCAAGAAAAACAATACAACATACAATTTCTATAAAAATGTAGGTATTAGGACAATCTATGAAAAAGATTTAGACTGTGGCCTGTGGATTTTTTTCAAAAAACTTTTGTTCAACGTTTCAAAAAATTGAAAGTATTTAAAAGCATCTACATTTACAAACTTAATATAACACTCATTAATTAAAGAAAACTGGAAATAAAAATAGTTACGGAAGCACGCACCTAATGCGTTTTTTAAAACTATGACGTACCTTTTTGGGTTTTGGCGTCATTTATAAAATATATTTTGTTTTCCTACATATCAAGAATTTCAAAAAATACACCTGCTTCGAATTAAATTTTGTCAAATGCGCCGTAAGGATTTCTTCTGCAGCTGTTGAATTATGGATTGGATTGCAATATACTATGAAAGCAGGAACAAATAATGTTATTATTTATACACACCTAGCGAAATAGCGGAAGACGTTGTTCTCTAGTGAAATTATGTGTAAATGAATACTTGCCAAATTTATTTACGTCAAATTTAAAATTATTTCCTAAGGAAACTTTTACGCTCAGAATTCTTAATATATCTATTACCTACTTAAAATATAATTATTAGATAGACACTCGTGGGGATGTCACATGACTTGAGCAATTAATAGAATCCTAAAAATAACATATTAAATATTTGTCTAAAAATTCTAGTCTTTGTCTAAGTTAGAAAAAAATGACTGTAGAAGTTACTTTTACATTACGTTCCTCTGTTTCTGCAATACAGGGTGTATTTTAATTCCATGTCACAAGATAAGAAGTTGTCTCCTTGGGTCATTTTAAACCCGGAAGCTTTATAACCCAAGGGACTAAAGTTACTGATTCACATTTTTTCAATTATCTCCCAAATTGTTTGACGTAGATTGACGAAACTTGAGGAAATTATATTTCTATGTAAATCTGTCAAGTAGTGACGGAGATTCGAGGAAGTCTTAGCTGTAGCTTCAGAACAGTAGTTTTTTAGACCCAGGTCCCATGGACTTTTTTGATCGACACATTGAGGACTATCATTCGGCAAAGTTTCGTACCATTCGATTGGGACCGGATTTCCATAAGGATAGTTACGGGGTCCTTTCTAATAAAAACGGTATCTTGCATTTCCTTTCTGATGTGCAGTGCTTCTGAATTATCTTTAAAATGAACTCCAAAAGTATCGAACAGTAACAGTACAAGTTAACTATATCTTAATTATCAGAAAAAAAAGAACAGATACATATGTTTATAGAAGGTATTGAAAATATTCGCCAGTGTCAGTAATACATGCGATAAGTCTTCGCCTCAATGAGTTTTCCTGACTTGCTATCATCCATTTGTTGTAAATCCGCTTCAATTTCTATTGGTGTTTCATATACAGTGGATCTGAGATGGCATCATAAAAAGAAATTAAGCGTATTTAAGTCAGGAGATCGAGCAGGCCAACTGTTCATATCATTCTCTATTTGGCCTGCAATTGGAACATTTTATAGAAGTTCAGTCATGTGATTTTGTAAGAAAATAAGACCATCATTAAGTCTCAATGGTAGAAAGGCGGGGCCTATTAAGGAAGCACCCACAATTCCTGTCCGGACATTTACTGAAAACTGGGACTGGTTCCTACTTTGAATTATCATGACGGGATTTTCATATGTATAAAAGTGTCAGGTGTTGTATGTGATAGGGATATAGTAATTATTGGTTTCTCAAAACATTTCAAATAATTGTATGACTCACGCGCAATGTTTCTTGTGTTAGTCTATTACAATCTATTTACACAGCCTCTCCCCGGATCTTTGTTGATGTGAAAATGACCCATTTTCTACAAGACGCCGATGAATTTGCGTCTATCTGGAACTTTTCCCGTTTGCAAATGTTTCTTGATATAAACGTTTAGCTCTATTGGCATTTCCGTTCGCTTTATTTAGGTACCTAACTATTTAATTAGAAATGTGACAAGAAATTAAAAGCGCCTACTAATTTTTCCGAAAACCCAGTGGCGTAGGTTTTAATGACAAGGCTTCCCCGAATTCCCGTCACTAGTCGACCGATTTGTATACCGAATTATTCCCTTTAATTAGTTACATCATTTTTCAAAGTTTCGTCAACCTGCGTTAAAACAACATCAGAGATAATTGAAAAAATTTAATATTTTTCGATAACTTTAACGCCCTCTATTTTGGAAACCAGTAACTTTAGGCTCCTTATTTATTAAGGTTTTGAGCCTAAAATGACCCAAGGAATCAGCCCTTTAATTTATGACATAGACTTAAAATACATCCTGTGTATTGTATTTTTGATTTGTTTAACAGAAGTAATACGTTATGTACATCAAATATTAGCATCTCTAGTGGCACATGTATTGAATATAGCACATGTATGTATCTAGCTTCTATCATGCCATAGCAGTTTTGTTAAGGGTGTTTTATAGATATTATGTCACAACTTCAGAATGTATTTTCGAACATTTTAGACTAAAAAGTATTAATGAACCAAAGGTATAAAACCATTCATTTTTGAGACTGAGGTTTAAAAAATTATCCTTCATATTATCTCCGCCATGTTGATGGAGTTGTATGGCAGTTCAGTAATTTTTTGCAGACTACGTCGTTTAAATATATTTAAATACATATGACATACTCAAGTACCTATTTTTATTTAAAATAATCCAAGAAATCCTGAAATTGAATAGTTACATTAGTAGAAATAGCTTTGAACAGAAAAATTGATAACGAACAATCGATTTTCATCACTTAAAGAAAAGTTTTATATAAACTTGTGATGTTATTTTTGCAAGACCTACAGAAATCTGAGAGCCTGTACATCTTGTATACGCATTAAAAGAAATTTGAGTAAAATTAGGTATAATTGTTTACGGGTATATCGGATAAATAAAAATATGACATGACTAACATTTTTTACACTTCATATTCAAATTAATTTTCTAATTTTCTTACCGACTACCTGAAATAACGTCGACCTATTTTCTTAAATCACACTATGCCAGATTCTAAAGAACACACCAAATCCTCTATAAAAATATAAAGTACCTCATAAAAAAGAAACTATTAATATGCCTAGGAGACCTCATTTTGTGTTTATTCTTTCAGTATTCATTACACTGATATACTTGCTTGGAAATAGAGCAAAATAAACTTTACCTATAATAACATAATAAACATATTTTGAAACATTTGTAATTGTAAACTATTACCTACATTTATTAAGTTTGAAGTGTGTTAATTTTGGAGAAACATAAATGTACCGTCTATTCTTTAATTGAATTGCCTAACTTATACAGGGTAGGTATTCCTGTCTATTGAATATCTTCTAAGCCAATTGAAGTATCAGTACTCAATTTACAATTCGATTTTTTAACTGTTGATGATTTGTAGTTATACAGTCATTTCTTCGTAGCTACCTTTATTCCACATTATCTTTATGAAGAAAGCTGTGAAAAAAATTGGTTTGATACAACACATTCTTTGTGACTATACTATACTATGGACAAATTTGGTACAGATACTTAAACTGCTTTAAAAAAAAAACATTGTTAACAAGTCATATTTAAGCTGCTACCTGCTATCATTGAACTTTTGTATTAATTTGTACCAAAGAACACTCTATAGAAGTTTGACAGTAGGATTGAAGGACACCCTCTATTGGTAGATATACTATAATAGGTGCAAAATATATCTTAAAATCCTATTACAGTAATTACATTTCAAATTTGTTTTACAAATCTTTAGGTTGTCATTTTTTTTATTGAATCAAAATGGGTTTCTTAATAGGATAGTTCACTTGATGACAATTTTCCGTATCCTTGAAGTCAGTTTTGCTTTAGCTATGCCTTCAGCTTGAAGACATATTCAATATACACAATTAAGTGCACATGATAGGGGTAGAATCTCGGTAAAGGGAGAATATTGTTTTGAGAAATCATCAACCTACCAAATAAACTCAGTTGTGATTACTGAATATATTATTTGTATTTAGCAAGTAAAACTAACAGTATTGCCTGAAATTTGGAATAATTTTTGTTTTCTTCTTTATTTTTTGGGTACTTTGCCACCTGCGAAAAAAATTTAAAAAATTAATGAAACAAACCTTTGACTAAATAAAATACAGAAAATTGTCAGTAGTAAAGAGTACATTAACAGAAAGCCCATGTTGATTAAACAAAAATACATTTCAATGCTCCCCAAATCTTCAAAAGGGGTTATTGTGAATATGCTTAAGGATTGTAAAGTTTTGGGGAAATCCCCATAACTGTATTTTCGAATCCGCTGAACACAAATTTGGAAATGAGAAGAAATATGAAGAGGTAGGCGATGTCAGTGGAATCGACAATGAAGATGAATCTATACCATAGAATAGAAACAAACAACTGAAAATATTTAGTCAGAGTTATATGATTTTGCTAGGATTATCAAAAGTCGAAGCTAAATAGAGGAACTAAAGGAACCAAATTTTCTGTGTCTTGATCACGTGAAACAGATTTCCGAAATATATTTTTTCCGATTCTAATACAAGTTGATTCAAGTTTACTTGAAATAGCCAAATTGTGTCAGATTGTTTTGTGTTTATTGCTGAAATTTATATCGTTTCTTATGCAAGATACTGTTACAAGTACCTATCTTAACCTAACCTAACCTAACCTAACCTAACCTAACTTAATACTTGCACCAGACTTAACCAAAAGTACTTGAGTCCAAAGGGGTGAATTAGTATAAGTCAACGTGTACTCGAGTCCAAAGGGGTGAATTAGTATAAGTCAACGTGTTGCAGACATAATTACTTGCTTTAATTTACCCCTGTGCTCAAGTGCCCTGAATCAAATCCATTGAAAGCTTTGATCAAGACAATTGCACAATGAATCTTGCAGTAAACCTGATGCAGATTTCAGTAGTAGGTACACAGCAGTCTTGTATAAGTGTCTTGTGCAAGATTTTGCTACCAGGGTACATTAGTGTATTGTCCTGACGTTCAAGGTCTAGTAAACCAGTTAAAACGCAATGCCTATGAAGACAATGAGTGGATGAGTTTGCATTCGACAGACCCTAAACAGTACTCATCAGCAGACAAAAGGAGACCGCCGGCAAAGATGTAATTAACGTCTTCACAGACGGATCAAAATGGAAGTAAGGTGCAAGATGTGAAATTTATTCTAGATCCTTGCAGATCCGATATCAGTGGGCATCGTGGTACAAACGGAATTAGCAGGTATAACCATAGCCGCCAAAGAAATTCCATTCAGCATTACTGATTTTACGTAATCATAATGACTGAGTCAGCATGGGAATGTCACCAGGCTCTGATCGTGGCCTCAGTTTCCAGCAGCATATATGTATGCTGGGTCAAGTAGCACGAGTGGTGCAATGGCAATAAAGAAGCTGACAAGGTAGCCAGAAGTGCATCGGGTCTCAATATTTTAGTCCCTATAGTGTGCTTCCTCTGTCAGCACTCTCTGAAACTGTCAAGGAAAACACCCACAAAGAATTTATGAAACGGTGGGATGAAACAAATAGTTCTTAGAATACTCTAGCAAAGATACAGCCAAACAATACTTGGTCATGTTTAGTCAAATCTTCGCCCGGTGACAGGTATTTAGACTGGACACTGCTGGCTAAGGAAGCACCTTCACAACATGAAGAAGTGTGAAACACCTCTTTGTAGGGGTTGTGAACAGGAAGACGAGACAGTATTACATGTGGTATGTGAATGCACTGCCGTCTCGTCAACAAGAGAATCCGTGTTGGGAGAATGTTGACCTTCTATGGCCTATATTAGAGAAATCTCACTGAGCAAACGTCACCACTTTTTGCTCTTTAATAGGTTGGTTAACAGCTCAAAGGGATTGAATCGGAGAAAGTACAAGGGGTCCAATGGGACCTAGGTGCTGTAGCTTTTAAGTTACCTTTCCCACAATTCCAGATTCCAGACAATGAGTGGAGGTTATTCATTGACTTCCCAAATCGAAGTCTGAAGGGAGTTTTCCTACTTAATGGAAATAAATAAGCTTCAGTTCCAATAGCACTCAACAAAACTGAAAAAAAGGTATGATTTCAAAATCATTAATATTATCTTGAGACAGCAATCGGCATTTACTAAGTATTCCTGTTTCTGGTGTTTATGGGACAGTAGAGACAGGAAGAGTCACTATGAGCAAAAAACTTGGCTTAGCGTTACTCAATCGCCTTTCCTAGATCTATCCAAGGTTCTACACATGCTCCACTACACATAAAACTTGGATTAATGAAACAATTCTTTGGATAATGAAAATGAATGTTACGGATATTTGGTAATCAAAGATTTGATTACAGACCACTTTGTTGTGTACCTATAAGCATAAAAAGCAAAGTATTTTTCCAAATTAATGACTAGCAACTGTAATGATAAAAGTAATATACAGGTACATTAAAAATTAGTTACTTATTATTAATCACTTTATTTTATTTTCAAATTAAATTTGTCATGCTACACTTTTCTTAGTATACTGGGTGTAACGTAAAGGTTGGGAATAAATTAAACGGTGGATTATTTGGTTTAAAAAATAATTTTTTCTCATATGAAGTTATGCTCTACGGATTTTCTTTTCCAAACTACAGGGCGCTAAAAAGTTTCAAAAAATTTAGTTTTTCTTCAATTTCGAACATTAAAAGATAATGGAACAAAATTTTAGCCTTAGCTTAATTTGATAATCCTCTAGTTACAGGAAAAAAATTGACTTTGTAAGTTACTCAATGCCGGGCGTATGGATTGTACTTTAAGGTTTTTCGAAGAAAATTGTGGTACGCCACTGGTAAAAACATCTTTTTAATATTTGTTTATGATCTACTTTTTATTTTAAACAAAATTACCCTCTTGCGTTTTATTTCTAGCTCTTGTAATTTTTCCGTAAATAAAACTTTTGTAAATACCATTTTATCCCACTGCTAACAGAGGAATATAAAAATAACAAAAGCATTATGAAGTACGCTTTGACTTTGACCGAACATGGTCAAATAGGTATTGAAAAAAGATTTTTGCATTGAAAATGATATTAAAAAACTAAATTTGTTGACATTTTTTAACACCCTGTAGCTTGGAAAAGAAAACCCGTAGAGCATAATTTTATATAACAAATATTTATTTTTTAAAATAAAAAATCCACTGTTTAATTTATTCCCAGCCTTTATGTTACACCCTGTATATAGTATATTTTTCCGTTTAGTCAACTCCTGCAATATTATTCTGCGAAAATTAACTTCTGTTCTCTTTGTCCAAAAATTCCGTGCCACGTAACGTAGAAGAATTTGAACACCGAATTTATCGAAGACAAAATTCACAAACATTTTCTATTCCTAGAACAAGAAAGCGAAGTAACGCGCAAATTTTCGAAAATCTTCGCTGCGTCCTCGATGAGACACGTCGCCAGGACGTCTGAGGTTCGGTGCTTATGAACTTATCGAAATAAATAAATAGTGATGTTTAAATTCGGCGTATATTGGTGATCGGAGCGGCCAGAAAAATACACATGTGGTTTTGGCAAGTTCAGTACAAAGAAATATATTCCGCAGCATCAAGGGAAATTCCTGAAGCCAAAACTGCGCATTTATGCTAAAGGTGGAAGGCGTTTGCCCGACCCCAATAAAAGATTTTTTCACCGAACTCTTGGCTGCAATCCAGGATCCGTCTAAAAATAACTATTTACGTCTGCTCATGGTCTAAACTGCCAGAGCACTTACGGCAATCGTAGATTAGGGACTTAGTTCGAAACTGCTAGCATTTTCTTTGGCTTTGCTTCCGCTGGCTCTGGATCGCTTCACAATCTGAAAATTGGCACCAACGGCTAGTTCTGGAGTCTGATATGTATCTAGAAGTTATTTTATAACATGACTTAAACATATTTAAAAAATAATAATATGAGAGCAAACATAAGTAGTAGTAATAACAGTGATATCGATACTAAACATATCTCTCAACAGATTGTTATTTTAGAGTCTGTTACAAACAACCACTTGGTCACCATTTTCCGTTTTTCATTGAAACAAACATGAATCCAATGTTTTTATGTTGTTGCGTTCATTTTTTATTCCAAGAATCAAATGCAGCACAACACAGCTAATAAATATATCGTGATTTTGACTCGCACGCCTGGTCTAAAACCCTTCTTCGCATCTCTTTGAAAGAAGTGCGTACATACTCTCGGCTCAGACGTATCCTTTGTTACTTTTGAAATCCACGTGATTCGATTTTCGAAAGTTCATTACATTTCTCGGAAGGTCATTCGCGCGCCGGTTGCCAGCTGACAAAAGATAAGATGGCCGCAACTGACGCTGCTACGAATGTTCCTGTGACCTTGCCAGAACCCAAAATAACGCTCAAAGATTACAGCCCAACTGCGCTCTATGCTAATTTCTGTATTTTTCACATCCGCAATTTATTTTCGAATCATAACGTGTATTCGATGTTTGGGATACAATTGACGCGACGATCGAAAATAAACAAATGGCACCTTGTTATAAAGTTGTATTTACAGTTTTCTAGAAGTTTTCTCTGAAGGTTTATGTTCCAGGATCCAGGAGTTGGTCTGAAAACTGTGATGTGCAATTCCTGGAATTTTATATCTTTGATTTCTATAAAAATCGTTTGTATGTGTCAGTTACATTTATTGGTATAACAAAACAGAACAGT
Source organism: Anoplophora glabripennis (assembly GCF_000390285.2). NCBI lineage: Eukaryota > Metazoa > Arthropoda > Insecta > Coleoptera > Cerambycidae > Anoplophora > Anoplophora glabripennis. Next base: position 157,711 of record NW_019416426.1, on the reverse strand, counting down.
TAAATTAACAGAAAAATATGTTTTTTTTTTCGAAAATTTCAGCACACATTTTACACAAAATTTACCATTAAAAACGAGCCCGATTAGATGGTTGATTTTTTTCTTGGCGTTCATTTTCTTTTATTGTTGTTATATACCTATTAGTGTATATTATACAGGGATGGCCAGAAGTACGGAATAAAATTCATATCTATTGAATGAGTTATTTTTTTTTTAAAACGCCGAATCACGTTAACTGATTTTGATTTTTTCCCATCTTTCGGTTAAATAATAATAAATTTTTCTTCAACCCCCAGCTACTCCTACTTTTTTTTTCAAATGGAAACATAAGGCATGAGGGGGCTCGTTGAAAAGCTTATAGAAAACCGAATCCAACCATACCAAATAAACAAGTTTTATTTTTTCAATAGCAAGGTTTTTAGGGTTGTATAAAACACCTACTTAACAAGTGAAATAAAATTTAATTATCTTCAGTATTATTCTCCATGAATTTGCACAGAATAAAATAAAGAATTTGAAACTGTACCGATCACTGCTAACGCAAAAAAGATATATTTTTTATGTTGCGTTTTTTTGGCATCACTTACTTGCCAAGCTTTCTGGTTAATTTTTCGCTTTAGTTGTAAATTGGAGTTCGAAACGTTACTATTGTGTCAAAATCAAGTTATTTACTGAATTGCAATGGTATTGTCGGAAAGGAAACGCATTGAAATCTTGATATTGCTTGGATGTGGAGACAAAATAAGAAGTCAGGCTGAAGTGCGCGATTTATATAATGCGAAATATTCCGAAAACCAAATCTAGCAAGGGACAATTAGTAAAATATTTCACAAATTTGAGGAACAGGGTACAGTACAGACTTTGCCCAAAACTGGACGGGTACGTACATTGAATGAAGAAAAGAAATTAGACATTGCATTAGAACTTGTTGAAAATCCTCATACTTCAACTGTTTCATTGGCCCGCAATCACCATGCTTCTTGAACTGCAATTCGAATGTTTCTGAAACAAGAGAAACACCATCCCTATAAGGTATGTCTTGTCCAAGAGCTTTTGGAAGACGATTATCATAGGCGATTACAATTTTGTGAGGAAATGATGAGACGGTGTGACGACAATAATGGTTTTCAACGAGACGTACTTTTTTCGGATTTTTTATTTAAATTGAGTGGTTAACAGGCACAACTATCGCTTTTGGTCCCAGGAAAATCCACACTGGACATGCGAATCGCAGCATCTACAAAAAGTTAATGTATGGGCAGGTATCATCAACAACAGAATCTTGGGCCCATTCTTTTTTGAAGAAAATCTTACTGCTGCACGCTACCTGGATTTCCTAACATTTGACCTGATACCTGCTCTAGCTGTGATTTTCCCTCATGAAATTGATCCAGATATACCGAATGAAAGAATTTGGTTCCAACAAGGTGGCGTTCCCCCACATTTTGGTATTGATGAAGATACTTAGATGAAATGTTTCCAAATCGCTGAATTGGTAGACGGAGTACAGTTGAATGGCCGCCAAGATCCCCCGACTTATCACCCCTGGATTATTTTCTTTGGGGATATTTGAAAGAAAGAGTCTACCAGGACAAACCGGATAATATTGAGAATTTAAAGAACAAGATTAGGAAGATTAGGGCGGAGATGCATAATTTACCGGCTGAAGTCATTCAGAATGCTGTGGACAGCTTTTACTATCGTCTTGGAGAATGCCAAATAGTGAATGGAGGACATTTTCAGCATTTGCGACATTGAGTTTATTTTTGTAAATTATCTAGTTGTTTCAATTTATAAATGAAAAAAAACTTGTTATTGAAAAAATAAAACTTGTTTATTTGGTATGGCTGGATTCGGTTTTCTATAAGCTTTTCAACGAGCCCCCGCATGCCTTATGTTTCCATTTGAAAAAAAAGTAGGGTTAGCTGGGAAAAAATCAAAATCAGTTAACGTGTTTTGGCGTTTAAAAAAAAATTAACTCGTTCAAAAGATATGAATTTTATTCCGTACTTCTGGCCATTCCTGTATACGTTACCGACTGTTATATTCCTAATATGTTCCACTAAGGAACTCTCATCGTTTAATTATTTTTGTGGGCAACTCTTAAAAATATCACAAAAGTTAAACAAATTGTACAAGAGACAATCCTTTTAAAAACATTTGACTTTTTAAAAACTGAAAATCAGGTTACGGGGTTGTGGGCTTATAGGGTCATGGGAATTTTTTGGGTTTGAGTACTTGGCTTTTCAAGGAGTCCTCAGCTATGCGATGTTTTGCAATAATACAGATTGCCTATGATTTATTCCCTTGGTTATGAGGTTATGGGGTTATAGGGATATTGGGGTTTGGGTTCATGGGCTTATAAGGTTGGGATATCATGGGGTTAAATGTTTATGGGAGTTGGTTAATTGGATTTAGTGTTAGAAGCTTGACTCTTTAAGGTTATATGGTTTAATTGTTCAAAATATCGGTTTTCTTTTTGAGGTTATAAAAAATCCTGAGGTGATAGGGTTAAACGCACTTCGGACTCGGATTCAGCGACCCAAAAGTCGATTTTTGTGTGGCTGTGTTATCGATCGCACTAAATGACGTCAAAAATTAGCGCGGCAACAAACAACCACTTAAAACTTTTATCTTGCGCGTCGTAATAAATTATTAATTTATAACCTCTTGAGAGATTTTTAATATTTTCATTACATGATTATAAAAGGTTATACATTGTTTCTAGATTTTTAAAAAATTATATGCAAGTTGCCCATTGTTGATAACATCATAACCTGTATTTCAGGAATTCCGAAAACAGTATTGTTGCCATAAAGGGATCTTATTTGGGTTGGAATATAAGTAAAATTTTAATGTTTTGTTTCCGTAAGGCAAAACTGAGGCGTCAAGTCTGAAACACCCTGTACAGTGAGAGGTCTCTTCATGGCCTGAACGGAATTGGGTTATGACGGAGGCCTAGAAAGCACACTTTGCATTATGTTGTGCGAGTGGAAATAACTACGCAAAATAGATTCTTTAGGGGTAACCAAAATTTGATCCAGAAGAGTACAACAATGTGCGATTAACCAGTGCAATAAGTTACAAACTTGCGATACTTTCTTAAAACCTTACCTAGGTAGAGGATTTGATCCCGGGATTCCGACCGCTTTTCAGTTCCGAAATTTTCGGGATTAAGTTTTTCTGATCCCGAGATATTCGAGATTGGCATCATTTTAAAAAAGTTGCAAAATAGACCGCCTGAAGCGAAACGCTCAGTGTCAGTGCTCTCAACAGAATTGCTTGCCTACCATTTTAGTTCAAAATACAAGAAGTTTTATTCCAGACAAGCAGCACAAATTAATCCAGCGGGCTTGCGATGCTTCTATGGAATAATGTTTCTTATATTTTGAACTAAAATGGTAGGCAAGCAATTCTCACTGGGTTACTTGGTGATATACCTACTTCATTTTTGTATTCTTGAATTTTGAATTTACTTTTTGCTAAGAAACTTAATTTACTACCTACTTACTAGGTTGTTACATGAAAGTCGTCTATTTAGTCGATGTTAAGACAGGTTTTTGTTAATTTTCATAGTTATTGGTTTGTTACATAAAGGTTAGGTTAGGTTACAATTTATGTAAGTTTAAAGAGATCTGACTGATTCTTGGAAAAGAATAAGTTTAACATAAAGACTAAGTGATTTTAAGTCTGGTTGACAAACTATAATCCCGAAATCCTGGGATTAGCAATAAGGCCCGGTCTTAAGTGAAATTAGTACGAGATTAATTTACTAAAAAGAATTTTTTACAATTATGTGTAAAAATACTGTAGAATTAATACTTACAATTAGACAAATGCAACTTTGTTAAAATTATTTAACAATATTATATAACAAAAATTCATAATATAAACATTTAATGTGTTGATGTTGCGGAAATAAAATTAACCCAATTTTTATTAAACGAGAGTCTGCATGAGTACCTGCTTATTTCATTTCACAATTTCACCATTCATTGTTTATGTATTAATTATATAACAAAATGAGAATATATTCTCTTGCTTTGTACAAGCATTGGTCAATAAATTTGGTGAATTTTGCGAAACGCTAGCACTTCTTAAACTTAAACTTTCATAAACTGGGCGTTTTGCACAACATACCTTGATATATGCAGTCCAATACCCATCAGTGATCCGGTCTCTAACTAAAAAATTAACTCTAATTTAAAATTAATAAACATTATACAGGGTGTATCTAAATAACACCGAAAAAATTCAAGGGGCGATTCTCCGATGAAAATTAATAGGGGTCTTTGGTATAAAATTTTTTGAAAAAACCCTTCCCTGAAAAGTTACGCCCCTCCTAAAATTACAAAAAAAAATTGTTTTTCTTTTTTATCTTCCACGTACATCAAGCTAAAGAAACCAAACTTGGTGAACATTATCTGTCAATAAAACTACACTTTTTGAATTTTTTTCAACCCTGAACTATTTTTGTAAGGGGTTGAAATAATCAACCCCTATGACATTTTTTCTTATAATTTTTTTTTCGATAAAATTTTTTCCTTTTAAAAAATATGTCTAAAAAACCCCATTCATTTACTAACTTTTTGATCTCTTCAAGTTTCTTCGAAAAGTTAAGGATTTATGACAAAAAAAAAAAAATGTATTGTAATGTATTTTTAAAAAGATGAGCTGTTTAACGCGAGTGTATTTTGCCGAAAGATCTAGTGGCCTGTTCTTTACAATGGAATCCGTAGAAACAAATGTCAATGTCATTTATTGTTACTGTTTCTTACTATTTCACAAGTTTCATGATTTTGTGTAGAAAATATTAGTTAATAAACCGAAAATATGGTTAACTATTCGAATTTAGAAATGGCAGATATGCATTTTACATATGGGTATGCTAACGGTAATGCATTGGAAGCGCAAAGACTTTATGCTGAACAGTACCCAGAGCGTAGATTACCCCACCATACTACGTTCACAAATATTCACCAACGCTTGCGGGAACTTGGAAAATTTGAAAAGAGAAGTCATGACTGTGGCCGTAGCCGAGAAGTTAGAACTGAAGCTGTCGATGAAGCCGTACTTAATTTAATTGAGGAATCCCCAGAAACTAGTACCAGGAAAATAGCTCGTGTCCTAAATGTAAGCCATTCGGTAGTTTTTAGAATTTTAAAAGAACAACAGTTATATCCCTATCATCTCCAACGGGTGCAGTCGTTACTGATTCGAGATTTTTTACCACGTGTGGTTTTTTGTCAATGGCTTATTAATATGATCGGCCAAGCGCCGCAGTTCTTAAGAAATATTTTATTTACTGACGAGGCGAATTTCTCAAGAGACTGTATTAGAAATTTTCGTAACAATCATATTTGGGCTGAGGAAAATCCTCATGACTTTTTTGAAGGAAATCATCAGTATCAATTTTCATTAAATGTGTGGCTCGGAATTATCGACGATCATTTAATTGGTCCCTATTTTCTTCCACGACGATTAGATGGTGACTCATATTGTCATCTTCTCGAAGAATTACCTATTATTCTTGAAGAAGTTCCCATTCAAATTAGGCAACGTTTATGGTTTATGCACGACGGTGCACCAGCCCACTTTAGTATACGTGCAAGACGTCACTTGGATGAGGTGTATGCCAATCGATGGATAGGTCGAGGAGGATATGTAAATTGGCCAGCCCGCTCCCCTGACCTTAATCCTTTGGATTTTTGCATATGGGGATATCTGAAATCTTTGATCTACTCAAGGCCAGTTGAAGATATCAATGATTTGCGAAACCGCATTGTAGCAGGGTGTGAAACGATAAAAAATTCACCAGGAATATTTGAACGCATACGCAATTCTATGAGAACAAGAGTAGATGCTTGTATTGAAGCTGAAGGCAATCATTTTCAACATTTTTTGTAGATTGTATTGTCAATATCCGACAGATTTTTATTTTTTGTTACTGTTATAACATTATTCATCATTTGTTCACTTTTAGTCTAAGTTCCAAACTTCTTAGCCTAGTAGAATCATAGGTCAACTATTTGGTTGAGTGTTTTTTAATAAAATGTTATTTAATATGACAATAAATGACATTGACATTTGTTTCTACGGATTCCATTGTAAAGAACAGGCCACTAGATCTTTCGGCAAAATACACTCGCGTTAAACAGCTCATCTTTTTAAAAATACATTACAATACATTTATTTTTTTTTGTCATAAATCCTTAACTTTTCGAAGAAACTTGAAGAGATCAAAAAGTTAGTAAATGAATGGGGTTTTTTAGACATATTTTTTAAAAGGAAAAAATTTTATCGAAAAAAAAATTATAAGAAAAAATGTCATAGGGGTTGATTATTTCAACCCCTTACAAAAATAGTTCAGGGTTGAAAAAAATTCAAAAAGTGTAGTTTTATTGACAGATAATGTTCACCAAGTTTGGTTTCTTTAGCTTGATGTACGTGGAAGATAAAAAAGAAAAACAATTTTTTTTTGTAATTTTAGGAGGGGCGTAACTTTTCAGGGGAGGGTTTTTTCAAAAAATTTTATACCAAAGACCCCTATTAATTTTCATCGGAGAATCACCACTTGAATTTTTTCGGTGTTATTTAGATACACCCTGTATAGAGTAGTATGTCAGTACATATTTTTTAATTTTCTTTAGTTTCGTGATTGATATACATTTAAAGTGGATGAACATAATGTAAAATAACCCATTACGTTGTTTTGAAAATAGTTCATGCATTTAGTAATTTGGTCTAATAATAACATATTAAGTACTTATAAATTGCCAAGGAAAACATCCATATGGCATGTATCTATTTTTACTAACACATTCTGCTATAGATTATGATGAACTATGATAAAATTTCAATTATTTGGTGAAATATTAATATCTACATCAAAAGACGGAGAAGTGTTTCCAAATAATGGTTAAATATAAACAACTTTATTATTATTGCTTATAAAGATTTGTTCGAATTTTTAGTCAATTTCTAATGAAATATATTATTTTACACACAAACATGAAAATTGCAACATTTTTTAAAACTAGAAAATACAATTTGTACGTCTTAAATATGTATGGAACCAGTTTTCGTTTTAACAAAGATTTGGCTAGTTTTCACAATATTTCCACTGATGAAATCGTATGACCAAGGTATTGAAAATAGATTTACGTAGAAAGGTAACTAATCGCTTTTTCAGTTAACGAAACGAAAAGTTCTTTCAACTGCAATCTACAATGATTTTGTTTTTTATTGTTGTCGCTCCAAAAATATCTTAGTTAAGAAATAGCCGTGCTTTAAACTAAATATATTTATTAACTATTTACAGAAAATAAACGTAATAAACTCTCTGAAAATAATGTCTGCACATTATGTTCCTGATTAGATAGGTCTATAAATGCTTAGAATTACGTTGCTTTAAAGATTGCTATCCAAATGACATTCCAAGGAAGATCTATTGTGTCGACTGTTTTCAAAAAAGCATCAACATATTACGAGTACCTATTATTTATGTACAATTAGCACAAAATATTTTTGCTTTCTTTGAAAAACCTGCGGTATTTTAATTTACTCATAAAGCAGTGAAGCAACTGTTTAGGTATTAAATACTATACTTATACTTCATGTTAGCAGAATAGATATAAATACAGGGTGGTCCGAACTTTATACAGGAAACTTCGAGGGCAGATAGATCTCTTTAAAATAATATATGTTTGCCTTATAAACATAGGTCTGGAACGGCACCGTTTTAGAGATACAGGGTGTTGAATTTGTCAAAAAAAATTGATTTTTGTTTATATCTCCGGAATCTATTAACCGATCTCAATAAAATTTAGTACATATAATGTATGATAGTAGGCCTTATATTCCCTGAAATATGAGCTTTAAAGGTTGAACCAGTGGTGTACAACTGGACAGGGGTTACCCCCTTTTTTACAAAAAAATCTACGCCACTGTATTTTTTACATGTCATTGTAACTGAGTTATATTTTAATGAACAAAACACGTAAAAAAGGCGACTTTAATTTTTTCCCTAAGATTCGCCGTTCTCAAGTTATTCATATCAATACAATCCCCTTGTGGCAGACACTTCTAACGATAATATTACAAGAATATTTGTTTATGTTTAAAAGTAAGTGCAATTTGAAAGCACACCAACAAAATTATTTACACTCTTTTCTACACCACCTGTGAGGTAGTGTGCGATATAAATAAAAAATCATTTTTTTTAACCTCAACATCCTGTATCTCTAAAACGGGGCCGTTCCAGACCTATGTTTATAAGGCAAACACATATTATTTTAGAGAGTACTATCTACCCTCGAAGTTTCCTGCATAAAGTTCGGATCACTGTATACATAATAACTAGATTGCTGGAAATATCCAGGTACCAGTGAATATAAACACACTTCCTAAATCGATAAATATTTTGGTTTTTGCATAAATACACATGAATCACAATACGCTGTGTACATGGAACTGTTATTTTGGAGGATATTGTGACAGGAGGATTTTATGGAGAATAGTATCTATTAACGCATCAAAATCGGTCAAAACTCAATTATTGCCACGTTATTCTAGATCAAGAACAGAAACTTGTACCTATTGGACTACTTCATAAAAATTTTGAATTGATTATCATGTTGAGTCAAGTAATCAGAGCAGATTATTCTCCCAGAATTTCCTGGTCAAAAACCTTATAGTTTGAAACATTTAATTCAAAAAATTGATTTCCAGTAATTTAATCAAATTCTCTGCACAATATACCTTACAAATAAAATAATCATGAAACTAAAATCATAAAAGTATGAATTTGTGGAAGTCTTGAGCCTTAAACATAACGTTTTTTGCAACACCTTGTATAACCTCAATGCTATTATATTGATCAGTAGTTATTTATTAGTTGCACAGTTTTAGTTTTTCTCTGTATACTGTGAGAAAATTAAAAAAAATAACCTAAAAATGTTTAAGTAAGTTTTGATAATGAAAACAAGACAAATTTCAAAACTATTTTGAAGTGTATGCTATGTGTAGTCTCTTTGTCTGCTTTTCTTCAGTGACATTTTTAGGTTAATAAAACTAATCCTTTTGGCGCAAGACTTTGTTTAGTTTATTTTTTCACAGAAGCAAAATACCCAACAAACAGAGGAAAAATTCAAATTTATTTTTATAAAATTAATGCTTCCATAATTTTTTTTAAGTTAAGCTTTATTTTCCAAATTCAGTACACATTATTGGTAACAAACTACATTTATAAAAAGAAAAATAGATCCTTTCATTCTTTATCTTCATTTTGAGGATACTAAAATGCAATTCGCAAGAAATATAATTCGTTTGTACGTATCTAAAGATTAATTTCTTACGCTATAATAAAAAACAAAATATACCTACCATTGAAAAAACCGCTGTATTATTTACAATTATTAGATATCAGCATGTTTGATAACGCGTGTTCAAGTAAGCCCCACCACTTAGATTGGCTGTGATACCTGTGTAAATAGTAAATAATAAACAATAACAAAAGTACGTCGACACAGGACTATTGCCTCGCCACGCAGCGTCTCTAACGCGCAGCATCTGCTCATCTGAAGTGGGAGGACACGTAAACAAAGCGCCTTCAAACTATAAAAAGCTGGCGCGATGCAAAATAACAAACATTTGACTTAACTCGCTCAAAAGTGATACCAAAGGTGCATGTTATCTAATTCGTTCGTTGGGTCAGTTTGAGTGCTCCAGAATGCGTCCCCCAAGCCAGTACAACCAGGAAATCGCCACGGAGGCCGACAACGAAGAGCCCGACCCCAGGTTGGTGTCGATGATGATCTGCACGAGGTTGGCAGGAAGGGCTGTGATAAGGGTTGTTGGACGGTGCAACGAGGCGAAAGAGAACGAAAATCTCGGTGAGTTAGTGCGCGACTAAGTCCAGTGAATTGTGCGGTGGATTCTCAGTGAAAAAAGGTGAACACTTTTGAGAGGATAATGCAGATTAAAGGAATTACTCACTTGAATGGTGAAATGGACTATCCCGACACTTTTCTTTGGACTAAAAGCGTCCGGAAGATCCCACCACTTCCAATTCTCGATTAAAGAACGATATTCACATTCAACAATAAAAATTAACACATTTTTCAAGTATTAAACCATTAATTTCTTAAAGTACAAGGAAGAGAAAAACATGTCTTAGCGATTCAAAAACTATGCAGTAAAGTTGAAATATATTTGAAACTGAGCCTGATTTGTTGGCCAAATTAACTAAAATCTGTATTGTTCTGCAATCTCTCAAAAGACGTTCATTCTCCAAACCAAAATGTACACATAAAAGTAACAGAATCTATATACTGATTACAATTTACAATTTATTCAAAATGTTCCAAAATAAAACCGATGATTTCAGATGAAAAAGAAATGAAGAAAATATAATATAATAGGTAATTATTCCTTTGTATTTGGTTTAGTAGCATTTCATTTTATGTTTATATTATCAATTATCCAAAGAGATGGTTATAGCTTAATGATAAAATTCTATCGTGTTTGGAAAAATCTAATCTTTTGTACCTTTCATATTCTCAAGTAAATAATTAAAGTTATCTTTTGTTTTCTCACATAGACATAGTCGCAATTATCATTATCAATTTATGTATAAATTCGTGATTGATTATTTTATAGTTTGGGATTAAAATTCTTAACTTTAAATTGACAAACATTCAACACATTATGCTTCCTAGTAAGTTCCACTTGACATATGCAACGGTTTAATTATTATTCAGAATAAATTTGTATTCAATATTTTGCGTCAAAAATTTTGAACCTTGAGGAAATGTTTTAATTTTATTGACGTCGGTGGCCATGATTTTATATCACTGTTTCATAAACCTTTTGCCATTTTCAGGAAATAAACTTTCTTTTTAATCGTAATATAATAAATAATTTACGAAATATCTCTATACGAATATTTAATAATTTGTATATATCTCTAGAGTAGAAACGGTTTTTGAAATACTTATTTTAGGATGCTTTAACAAAATCGTTTGCCATCTTTGTAAAACATTATCAGTTTATTTCTACTTTCATTATTATTTATCACAATCGGTGTTTTCAATCAAAATATATTTTTTTATTCTTTTGTTGTGAATAGACAATTGATATCTAGTAGTGAATATTCTAGATTTTTTTTAATAAGTACCTCACCAGTATATTTTTTAATTTAGCACAAATTATAAATATGATTTGAGAATTTATAGTTGACAAATATATGTACTATAAGATTTTATTTTGTTGGTGTAACTGGTCCAATCCTTAACTACTTGATATATCCATAGGAATAATAAATATCCATTAATTCTCCATATAAATTAATCCAGCTCTATCTTTGGACTTACGTAACATGATTTTTTTAAAATTTAATTGGATATTCTCCCTGCTGGGAACCAGTGCGTAAAAATCCTATACTTGTAAGCGTGAAGTAAATCCTGATTACCGGTCAACCTCAGTCTCGCCATAAAAGGACTATAAAGGACAATCGTATCGACATTCAGAGCAAAATAACAATTCAATACTATTTATGGCCTAAACAGGAAAACATCAGGCCAAGATCGCGTACTTTATTCAATAGATATTTCCGTGCATCCACAAAAGCTATTTTACTCAGAAATTAAAAACAGTTTTCAATTTATACATCATTCTGCTTAATATCAGTAAATACTGAATAATTCGAAAACTGTTAATTTCTAAACATCCAAAAAAATTTGAAACTTATCTGATATTTAAAAGTATGTTAAAAAAGTGTTTCGTGACCCTTATTTTAGGAAATGTTACAGATTATTTTAAAAATAACATATTGAGTAAATAATACGTTTTTTCAACTAGATACTAACAATCATTTATGATAATCACATTGGCTGATGCACCTAATCTTCTTTTGTTTTTCCGCATAGGTATCTAAAAAACGCGCATATGTTTCATACATTTATTGTCCTGATTTCATTAAGATAGATATTTTTCTGTGGCTATAAAGGTATTATTTATACGAGATAAGAAATAACAGGCACTTTCGATTCTGCATCTCAAGTATTTCAGAGGTAATTTTAAATTTAAAAATTGTGGCACCTAAGTCACATTCAAGAAAATAACCACCCACTGGATAAGATGGACATATATTCATAGGCATTTTACGTACTATTGACGTCATTGAAACTATTATGAGATAAGTAATAATGGGTCATATTAAAATTGTTTAACTACCTAGGTACAGTTAGTAATGTTTACAGTTTTTTATTGCATAATTAAATTTGTTAGAAACTATTTTGTTTTCCGCAATCACAATAAAATAACGATACCGCTACTTTATTGTCTGTTACACGGTGGTTCACTTCCTGGTGAAACTGAAAGCTGTTGAAATAAAAGTACTTCGTAGCGATGAAACTTTGTATCGGACGTGAATTGCGAGTTTATGTTCAATTCCCAAACAAAAAAAATGAATGTTTTGATAGTAATAATTTTATAACCTTGCATTAGTCTCCATAAAACTTCGCAGCCTTAGTATATCTCAAGCACTTCAATATTATTTGTATTCTTTAACAAAAATTAAGTTATAGTTATTTCCAGTTTCGTTAAATTCTTTAAAAAAAAAAACTATAAAATGCGTTACCTGTGTCGCATGACACTATATATTCTACAATTTTTATAATATACAACATAAGTTCGAGATATTTTTGCAGATTTGATAAAATAAGAAACATCAGATAAGTACTCGTAGTTTGTGTTTATATACATCAGCTGATGGATCTAAGTATATATATTCTGCGTTTAACCGGAGAATCCTGGTATTTTAGAGGTACCAACCTGCGGAAGTAAGATCGAGAATGTGCCTCTACTGTAATTAAACGGTTATTTTGGGACACTGCTCACCAGAAACTCTCTATGTGTGATGCTGTCAAGACTACTTGGAAATATACTGTATCACCATTGACCGTCGATGTTTCAAGAAATAAATGTTATTGTTATTATTAGTAGGTACCTAGTTTTTGCCTCACATATTTCCAAAGTTAAAACTGGCAAATAAAATTAAAGATAAGACGAAAGTCTTCAAGGAAAAATTTACGCATGTTTCGGACGACAAAAATGAACAGCATGGCGTTTTTGCATAAAATACTATCGTTATTTTGCAAGTAACAAGCATGAATTGGGGGTCCAGACCCCGTCGTACGTCAAATTCATCAACCGGTGAAAAATAGAACAGCCTGGTTACAAGCTAGTTACTTACGATTAAAAATAAACGCGATACAAGGCAAGACGGAAATAGGTAGTTCATAACATGCGCCAGTGATTCTGTTGCTCGCATCGCAACGCAACTCGTTTCACTTTTCACATTGGAATACCTACCTGAGTTAGATTAAAATCATGGCCTCCGCTGTAACACGAGTGATTCATAGGTGCGAGGATGCACAGGAAAATCAAAATCTGGGTATAAATTTGCAAAAACCCTGCTAATTTTGTTTTAAATACACGTTACTAACCACTATGCTTTTCCTGTATTTTTTTTATACTCGTTTCCTTTGCTGACAAGGTTGTTTATTGATTTTTGCCTTCCATAAAGAGTAAGGCATTAGAGCAATGCAAATTTGATAGGTATGGGACGAAACAGCCAAACGAAAAACTATTCAGTTTGTGCAGGAGGTAACTTTCCCATAGCAAAAATACAATATCAGTTTTAAGGTGACTTTTATAGTTAAACTTTCTTGAACCCAGCCAAGTATTAATTCTTATACTACGAGGCAAATTGAAAAAATAAAATGATTACAGTTTAAAACTGAATAGAATGATTGTTAGAAAAAGGAAATATATGTATGTTTGACCTAGGTATCTCAATAAGTACCTACATGCTTATTAACTGATTTCATCTTTAATTATCCCATGCATTTTATAAAATTAAATGAAATTCTGAGAAAGTCGTGGCATATGGCGAGTGGAACAAATAACTGGGCTTAAATGTTAATTATATTTTCTACAGGATTCAGTTAAACAAAGTACTTAGGTATATACATTTAAAAGTAATCAAGTACAAAGATAGTAAAAGTAGAAAGCAGAACTTTTTCTTAGTTTTAAGTATACCTTAAAACTAATAAGAACAATTTAGGTATTTATACACTTAATATTAAGTCCTTTCGTTTCAGATCTCTCGAACTGTCAGTTGATGCAAGTGCCAGATGCGGTGTACCACCTCATGAGGCACACCGAATTAAAAACCTGTGATCTAAGTGACAATGTGATTACCAAGATACCTCCAAAGTTCGCAGCCAAATTCAACCTCATAACAGATCTTAACTTATCACACAATCAAATGGCTAAGTTGCCTGACGAATGTGCGGAGATGGGCAACCTGGAAAGGCTGGATATATCACACAACACATTCATTTCCTTACCAAATTGTATATTTAAGATACCAAAACTTCGATTTTTAAATGCCAGTAATAATCACATAGTTGGTAAGTGTTTTGATTTTGACATTGTTGTACAAATAAATCTGCTTCCATTCACGTTCATACATAATTTTTATTGTATAATTTCCTTTCCAGATGTAGAAATAGAGTGTCTAAATGAAGCTCCATCGTTAGAAACAGCAGATTTTACCAATAATCCTCTAGCACCTAGAATTCACGACCAGTTGTCCAATATAACCAAAATTAGGATATCATTATCTCTGAGAGAGAAAGAGGACTGGGAAGATCTCACTATATAAGTTTAACTCCTCCTAACTGCCATTTTACAAAGAATCGAAATAATTAAAAATAATTTGTTTCCTGTTTTAAGTTGGGACACTATGTGCAATATAAAGTGATATATTTATAAATAGAGAAATTTTTGCTGTAAGTCTGTTAAGAAGCGTTTCTCTAAAAATCATTTTGTATTAAAAAAAAACTAATTGAAATTGATATTTTCAAATGGGGAAGAAACGTTTTATACAACAGACTGTAATTTATTTGTATATAACTGAAGAATAATGTATTAGTAAAATATGACCTATGTATCATGTTATCGTAGCCCACAGGGCAGAATGAATATTTGAAGATTTTGATACAATTTTGTACTTTACCAAAAATATGAAAAAAATACTCGTGCCAAATTTTCCTGTTGGTACCTTTCCTTCAATTTTGTGATACATATGGGCATTTTAACTTATCGACGAGCTATTTTTAATTATTTTCAAGTATGGTAGCTCATCCTATGGGTGCTGATAGAAGACCTATAGATTTTCTAGTGAATTAAATAAAAGTATTTGTATTTTTATAAGCTGGTATAATATACCTAAACGTAAGTAACTTTTCATAAAATTACTAATTTACTGGTACTTATTTTCAAGTACTCAATTGTGTGACAATTTTTTTGTACTGACTTCAATGTATTATAAGTGTTGTTGTATTATTGTTCATAATTGTATTTGAATTTTGTATGCATTTGACATTGAATGGCCACCATCTAGTCATATTGTGATAGGGATGCATAATGTCCTTCTTTGGTGTCTGGATGTTCCACAGAAAAAATGTCAAATAAAAAAAATAATAACAACCTGTTTTATTTTCCTAAATTAACATACCCTCTAAAATACAACAGATCCAATATTTAAAATATCACAAATAATAACTTTTACTTGCGGTTTATTGATAGAATGTGTTAAAACATTTATCTTTGATACAAAATTAATATAAAACTACTAGAAAGCAGGAACAGAAAAAGGAATAAACGTGATTCTTTGTCATTAACTTTTTAAAAAAAAGTTAATTTTTTTTATTTAAAATTTGTCTTAATGTTTGTCAGGTTACTCGGTTACTAAAGTAGGGAAAAATAAGAAATATTCTCTATAAAGGGTACATAGCCTTAAATACTTAATACAGTGCTATTTTTTTAAACCTGACAGGCCAACTTTTTTATTTTAAGGATAGACTAGTACTTCCAAATGCAAAGTTCCAGGAAATAACATGATTAAGAAAAATTTACAAATAATTCTTTCCAGTGTTGCCAGATTTCTGCAGTAGTTACTAAAACGATATTTTTTTAAATGTCGACACCATATTTTTTTAACATAATTTGACAAATGTTTAAATTCTAAATAAAAAATGTTATGTTACATTTATTTATTGGAGTAGCCGTTTTAGAACAATCGGAAAAAACAATGGAAATAATTTGCAGTCATTTTCAGGGTTACTTATATTTTATATCTCAAATAAACCTCAGTTAATGTTTCTGTTTGATACTTAATTTGATAAAAACATGTTTAATTTAACTTTATGTGCAATGTAATTTCTTTTACACCCAACTTTTTATTTTCATACTTCCAAATGCAAAGTTGTAGAAAATAACTTTACTAAGAAAAATTTACAAAAAATGCTTTCCGGTGTTGCCAGATTTCTTAAGTAGCTGCTTAAACAATATTTTTTTAAATGGCAAAACCGTATTATTTTTTACAAACAAATTAAACACTTTTTTATCAAATTAAGTGTCCAACAAAAACATCAACTGAGGGTTAGTTGAGATATAAAATATAAGCAACCCTGAACATGACTGCAGATTATTTTCATTGTTTTTATTGATTGTTCTAAAACGGCTACTCCAATAAAGAAATGTGACATAACATTTTCTATTTGGAATTTGAAGGTTTTTCAAATTATTTTAAAAAATATGAAATTGCCATTTAAAAAAACATCGTTTTAGTAGCTACAGCAGAAATCTGGCAACACCAGAAAGAATTATTTGTAAAATTTAATGAATAATGTCATTTCCTACAACTTTGCATTTGGAAGTACTAGTCACTTCAAATAAAAAAGTTGGCCTATGTCATGTTTTAAAAAAATAGCACTATATTACTGACTGTGCTCAAGAAAGTTCCGTGTATCACACTTGCGATTAGGTGTTGTCGAAAATTGGCCATATCTGCTGATATTGATATTCGAAATAATTTTAAATCTTATGATAGATTTCTTGGTATATTTATTTCGATTTAATTCTAAATTCGTCAGTTGCATGTTGTCAGTTCTGTGCTATATCGTAAACATTAATCCGGTCAAAATAGACCAAATAGTGGTAAGTTTACAATAATTCGCTTAGAGCTAAATATTGGTATAGGTCTTTGGTACACTATTATTTCAAAAATGTCAAAAGTCCCCACCAATCCCATGCGTGCTAAAAATGTATTCAGGGTCAAAGGTCGCAAATATCGATTTTTTGCATTTTTCTCGCAAACGGTAAGTGTTATAAAAATAGATCAGACAAAAGTTGTAGATCATATAATTGTCTACAAAAATTTGCCTCAATACTTTTTTCCTACGAATCACCATTCTTGAAGTATCACCATTTCAAACAGCGAAAATACCAATATGCACACGTACACCCCTTATATACATCATTGGACGTTTAATGTAAGAAACAATTTTCGTCTGTTTAACTAATACATACAAACTTTACGATTCTGAATGAATACACATTCAAAACTTACATCATCAATGGAGGATATCTATTACACCGCGTTGTATGGGACCGAGAAGAAACATTTAACGTTATTTTACATATACATTTTGGTCATAGAGTGACTAGTGTTTGATGGTTATACTGATTATAAGAAAAATATTAAAGCTGCAGAATAACATCATTGAACTACAAAAATATCTTCATCTTCTGATGTCATTTTTGATCAATTTATGATAGTTCCAACAAATCAACAACAATTTCTTGCAAATACTCACAAGTCTCGTTTCATTTCAATATTATGTGAAAAATTTACAACTGCGAACATTGTAGTAAAACAAGCTGATAATGATGCTGATGCCAAAATGTCAAAATCATATCATATTTTTACATGCAATAACTGGCTGCGGTACTACATCAGCAATGTTCAGATGGGGTAAAAGTGGTAAAACATCAATATTTAAATTGTTTGAAAAACGTAATGATTTAATTGATTGGCGCAGAAGTATTTAAAAAGATTGACTCTTCTCCAGATGTCATCATCACAAACGGGATTCACTTTCTACTTGCTGTATATGGAGATCCAAAAAAAATTTGATTGTATAGAGAAGTATAGATAAGTTTTGTAAAAAATATATGGAAAAATAAAAGAGTACAATTATCTTCCTCCAACATTTGCTTCTGCTTATCAACACTTATATTGAGTATACTATCAAGATCAAGTGTGGCTAGGCAATCAACTAAACCCAGAAGACTGGGGTTGGAAATTAATGAAAAACATTTTGGAGCCAACAGTTCATAGATATCCAACAAGAGGAAGAAAATGAAGGTGAAAGCGAAGAAGACATTATTGTTGAAGTAGCATTTGAAGATTATTATGTCAGATTAAAATTTTCCTGAAATCAGCAATAATTCGTTCCAGTTTAATCATAACTAATAGTACCATTTTTACTGAATAGAATATTATCTTATAAAACTGAACCACAAAACATCATAGAGTATGCTTAGCGGGGAAACCACATTAAAAAACACGCAGAGTATACTACCTCATAGGTGGTGCGGAAATGTGTGTATATCATGTAGAATGCGACTTCTTCAACTTTTGAAATGGTGATTCGTAGAAAAAAAAAGTATTGGGACAATTTTATGATCTACAACTTTTGTCAATCTATTTTTATAACACTTACCGTTTGCGAGAAAAATGCAAAAAAAAACGATATTTGCGACCTTTGACCTTGAATACATTTTTTAGCACGCATGAGATCGGTGAGAAATTTTGACATTTTATTTATAGTAGAGTACCAAAGACCTATACCAATATTTAGCTCTATGCGAATTATTGTAAATTGATATGTCTATTTTGACAGGATTACATGGAATTAATGCTAATATGGTTGAAACTGACATTAACTTTCAAAGTTAATGACTGTAATAAAAATAGGAATTTTTTTTGTCTAGTACTTATTTACTTTTGAAGCGGTGTTCATTTAAATTTTCGCAAGCTGTCACTGGTCTTTCCCTACCATTATTAAATTATGAGATTTATTATTTATTATTATTATTATTTATTTATTATTTATTTATTTAAAATTAGATCCATGTGAACTGATTATCATACAAAATAGGATAACTGGTTTCTAATGTTAATGTTCCCATAGTTGTATTGATATTTTTTGCTAATATTAGACTTAAGGACAAAATGCAATTTTAAATTGCTCACTATTGAGGCAATCACCTAATGTGTTATTGAAAACCAAATGCATATTCGCCGTTTTCCTTAGTCACTAACCTTAAAAAATCCATGCAGATAATGACATACTTCATTTATTATATAAATTTTCTATCTACGAAATAAATACAAAGTATCACATGACGTACCAAATCTGCAACGTTCTATCATCAGTAAGTGTAACTGCTTTTGAATAAAGTCACTGACACATCTGCTATGAGTATAGGGATCAATACCCAAAATGGTAATAAAACGTGATACAATTGCAGATTAAGATGCTTGTACTCCAACTTCAAACATAAAGTTATTTGTGTGGCAATTTTTAAGAACACCACTACAATTAAAAGTATGTTTTTGTTCTTGAACAAATTCTTTATAGTGTCGTGCTTGCAACGCAGGGATATGTTGAACAGGGCATCAATGAGTAAGATTAGATCATAAACCCACATCGGCAAGAATATAAGGAACCAGTTCCAGTGGATTCGGGCTTCTAGTCGTAAGCACAGAAGGATGAAGAACATAAGCAAGATGAACCATGTGAATAAAGCTCGGTGCATAACCATTTTGAATCTTTATTGTGGGATTCAACATTGTAACACCTTAATCTGGAACAAAAACAACATTTAGTTTTCTTGAAGTATATATGTAATATGCTACGTACCTCTGAACTGAAATATGTCTTCTACATGTTACAATAAGTTAAATCATAATTATCTTGTAAATTTGATTAAATGGTGTGATTATATTTACGTGACCCTTGTTTACAATAAGGGTTTTTTGGCGAGCCAAACCACATCAAACCCGGTTAGCTCGAGTTTGATTGTGTTAAGAGTTTGAGTTAACATTTGACAGAACTCGCAAAAATTCTTTTGGTTTGGATATCTAATCAATAATGAAATCGTAACCTATAATCTATGATAGTGCTCGTAGCTCAAGTTGTTTAATTATTTCTTATATACTATAGTTGTTATTCCTAATCTGAAATGCAGATCCATGAAAGAACGTTAATGTATGGTTATTAAATCAAAATGGGTTTACCTTGTTCACAAATATTATCTATTCAAACGCAAATGTATCGTCTAAAAGGAAGTTAATAAAGATCTATACAGTACAATATATAAAATGCATATTTACCATCTAATAAACGATTAAAGTTATTTGGATCCTCGATTACTATTTTTTTATTATCAATTTCAAATATTACTTTGTATTTTTTGCAGTGAATCCATTACCAAATTTTTTTATTTACAACTTAACCTATCCAAACCTCTAAAAAAACGAAGTAGTGACTACTAGGTACGAAACAGAAAATACATAAACAAAGATAGAAATATTAACTTAAGATCCAAACCAACCCACAAGTCCGGTTTGATGGTTAGGCAAACTCTGCCAAACCGGGTTAACAACATTTCTCGCCAAAACGGCAAACCGCAACAAACTATAGTTAACCGGGTTAGCGGTTTTCTCGCCAAAAAACCTTTAATGTTTCCATACAGAAAATTGTTTTTTTTTTATTTTCGACACTGACAGCTGTCAATTCTATCATCTCTGATCTGTCGAAATTTATTTGATTCAGGTTCAGGAGCAGGAGGGCGTTCAGATCACATACCTTTAGGTATGATGTGGTCATAGAAAAAATAATATGTTAATATTCCATTTTCTATGGATGTGGTTCAGATGAAGTGAAGACCAATAATGAGAACTCAGTGTTAAAAAAGTGAGTCGTTTCTTGGGTCCCGTAAAGGCGGTGCTGATGTAAGTAAGTAGAGTACGAAAAAGACCCGCGAGAAATTTAAAGTGACATAATGTTTATATAAATGTAATTTTTATTTTTTATTAAATAAGTCCTTCCGCTTATATGTATCTACAACGTCTGTAAGCGTAAGCGCGCGCCATTATTCTATGGCTAGAAATTGGCCTCAATGATTTGGGATCGAGGGGGATTATCCCTCTTTATCCTGCCTCATCTCGTGTAGGCCTGGACAGCCTTCGTAGGTGGGCCCC